>NC_143025.1:36717500-36810000 GCF_057628025.1 Oncorhynchus mykiss
TGGGATGGATTTATTTGCACAGTGCCTAAACAAAAAACAAAAAAGACAAACAAAACGAAAGCATGAAAGGAAATGATTTCTTTAACCTGTCATCTCCCCTTCATCTACACTGATTGAAGTGGATTTAACAAATGACATCAATAAGGGATCATAGCTTTCATCTGGATTCACCTGGTCAGTCTATGTCATGGAAAAAGCAGGTGTTCTTTATGTTTTGTATACTCAGTGTACATCTCTCTATTATGCGTGCAAATAATTTGGAATAAATTCAAAATTTTTATTCATTTGATTTGCTGGTGTTTTTACAGTCTTTTATGTCCCAAATAAAATAATTATAAAAAATATAAATCATCACCTGCGGGTCAAATTCGGCCTACGACTCAGTAGTTGGTGAACACGGTAGAGAATCAGGGGCTGCCCCAATGGCTGTAGTTCCTCCTGTGACAGATAGATGGCAGCAGTGAGCCACCAAGGCCTCCCTTGACAATACTGCGTGTACAGTACAGGGACGGTAGGATAGAGATTAATGCTGACCCCCCTGCACCTATTACATATACAGACACTTGGTTCCTCTTATGACATTTCTGTTGGACCATAACAGGTTCAATAGACAAACATTCAAAAGTCTCAGAGTGAAGTTTCAAGTTGTATTTGTCACATGCACACACGTACAGTGAAATACCTAAC
The DNA here is from genome assembly GCF_057628025.1 of Oncorhynchus mykiss. Classification (NCBI taxonomy): domain Eukaryota; kingdom Metazoa; phylum Chordata; class Actinopteri; order Salmoniformes; family Salmonidae; genus Oncorhynchus; species Oncorhynchus mykiss. The sequence goes on from NC_143025.1 coordinate 36,718,188, forward strand.
TTGCATGCCCTACCCAACAGTGCAGTATTCAATATAAAAAGGTATAACTAATTATGAAAAATGTAAACAAAATATTAGACATAAGAGAGGAAGCTATATACAGGTTCAATGCCAGTATTGAGTTAGATATGTACATGTACAGTAGGCATGGATTAGGAGAAAGTGATAAATAGATAATAATGTTAACGGCAATCAATGATCAATGAACAGCAGCGTAATGGTAGTAATAAATCTAACTTTTTCACCAGCGTAGGTGTGAGGGGAAGCAGTAGCTGTTAGCCATTTAACAGTTTTCTGGCCAGGGGATGGAAGCTGTTTTGGAGTCTGTTGGTTCTGAGCCTTGATGCACCTGATGGGAGCATGAAGAACAGTCCATGTCTTCATTGGCAATTTTTTGGCCTTTCTACGACACCGCCTGGCACGTGGGTCCTGGATGGCTTGAAGCTCACCCCCAGTGATGCGGGTGAGCTTCACTCTCTGTAGCGCCTACCAGTTGAGAGCGGTGCAGTTGCCATTCCATTCCATTCCATTCCAGATACAACCAGTCAGGATACTCTTGATGGTGCAGCTGTAAAAGTTCCATTAGAATCTGAGGGGCCATGCCAAATTGTTCCAGCCTCCTAAGGGAGAAGAGGCACTGCCTTTCCACGACTGTGCTGGCGTGAGAGGACTATGTTGAGTCCTCATTGATCTGGACACCAAGGAACTAGAAGCTCTTGACCCTCCCCACTGGGGCGCCGTCGATGTGGATGGGAGTGTGCACCCGCTCCAGTTTCCTGTAGTCCACGATCAGCTCCTTGGTATTGCCGACGTTGAGGGAGCGGTTGTTGTCCTGGCACCACACTGCCAGGTCTCTGACCTCCACCCTGTAGGCTGTCTCATCATCATTGGTGATCAGGCCTACCACCGTCGTGTCGTCAGCAAACTTGATGATGGACTTGGAGTCGTGCGTGGCCACAGTCGTGGGTGAACAGGGAGTACAGGAGGGGGCTTAGCACACACCCCAGGGGGGCCCCCGTGCTGAGGGTCAGTATGGCTGAGGTGTTGTCGCCTACTCTTACCACCTGGGGTCGGCTTGTCAGGAAGTTCAGGATCCAGTTGCAGAGGGAGTTGTTCAGTCCCAGGGTCTCGAGCCTGTTGACCACCTTGGAGGGCACCATGGAGCTGAAAACTAAGCTGTAGTCAATGACCAGCATCCTCACATAGGTATCCCTCTTTTATAGGTGGGAGAGGGCAGTGTTTAGTGCAATTGATATTGCGTCGTCTGTTGGAAATTAGTGGATCCAGGGTGTCTGGGATGATGGAGTGGATGTGTGCTATGGCCAGCATTTCAATGCACTTCATTATTATATATGTGAGTGCTACAGTGTGGTAGAATAGTATGCTGTGGTGGTCTGTCTGAGAATAGAGTATGTTAGGGCCTCCAGGATGTCAGATGGCACCATACCGCTCTGCTAGAATAGATGGAAAGGAATAAGGAGGGATTTCAGGGAGGGAACTACTTCTCAGGGTGCTTGATTCTCAGTCAATGTCTACTGTTAAATTATGCAGATTAAGATTTGAGAGAGAGAGAGAGACAAAGCAAGTGAAAGAGAGAGAGAATGAGAACTTTTGGGAAGGTATGTATGTTGGTCAGGGAATATTAGTTTCCTGAGGTGTCAGCATTCTCTCCCCCTCTCTTAGTGAGGAGTGAGAAGTGATTTAGCGTAGCCTAGTGTGTTAGCGTTGCACACTAGTATGGGAGAGCCAGTGTGTGTCGTCTGGATAAACACCTCACCACTCAGCCTCCCCACCATCTTTAATTAGTATTGTAGCAGGGACACAGTGGAGGCATGCTGAGGAGAGCCCACATTCCCCACAGTAACCAGCTATTAGGAAAATGCATAATGGAGGCTGTTGCTACATTCTTATCCCGGATGACATTTTGGCTCTGGAAATGATAAACAGTTTCACAGGAAGTGCCTTGAGGCTGGAGTTATTGGTGATGTTTCTGGTTTCTGGTGGTGTTATCGTTGATGATATACAGCATGTTCATAGAGCATGTGATGTCCTGGCCTTTCACATGCAGAGATGAGTCGGTATTAAGTTTATCTGTCAAACTCACTGAACTTCCAACTTTCACTTTGATAGATTTCAATGCTGTGACTGTTTGATATGTGTGCATGCATGCCAGCGCAACACTTCACATAACATTTAGGTTGCGCATAATGGTTGTCTGCATACGTGTGTATGCTTTTTTGTGTGTGTGTTTTGGCGTCAGTTATCATAGCAATCCACAAGGGTTGATGCGAACTTTGCCAACGTTTCAGGTAGAGAGCTTATGTTCACACCTAGCATCAAGAAACACACATAGCCAACATACTAAACTCCAAAAGAGTTTACACAACGAGTGCTCTATTTACACAAGGCAGTTGACATAGAGTTTACAGGCATTGTCAGATTGTGTACACACACACAAAGGTGTTTATACAGCGCTTACTCTCTGTCTACTCAGGGATATAGAGATGCGTACACACACAGGGCTTTATTGCACACACACACACACACACACACACACACACACACACACACACACACACACACACACACACACACAACAAATGGAGGAGGGCAATGCTTGATTGTTGTGTACATTTAATTACAATTTGAATTCTAAAAATAGTAGGTGTGTGATTTAAGGAGAAGTTTACACTGTCAGCTGGGATGATACCTGTTCTGTATGCATAGCATGGCATGCAGTTTGGAACAGATTAGTATATTCCTTGATAGCATCCTTGTCTATCATCAGTAGAGACTCATTCATTCATTAACATGCACACACAGTGGCACAAGCTTGTTTGGGAGAAGTGTAAACATTGTTGCTAATCTGTGACCTCAAGGCCTAACTTTTGTTCCTCTGTCTCTCTCTCTCTCTCTCAATTCAATTCAATTCAATTCAATTCAAGGGCTTTATTGGCATGGGAAACATGTGTTAACATTGCCAAAGCAAGTGAGGTAGACAACATACAAAGTGAAAATATAAAGTGAAAAACAACAAAAATTAACAGTAAACATTACACATACAGAGGTTTCAAAACAGTAAAGACATTACAAATGTCATATTATATATATATATATACAGTGTTTTAACAATGTACAAATGGTTAAAGGACACAAGATAAAATAAATAAGCATAAATATGGGTTGTATTTACAATGGTGTGTGTTCTTCACTGGTTGCCCTTTTCTCGTGGCAACAGGTCACAAATCTTGCTGCTGTGATGGCACACTGTGGAATTTCACCCAGTAGATATGGGAGTTTTTCAAATTTGGATTTGTTTTCGAATTCTTTGTGGATCTGTGTAATCTGAGGGAAATATGTCTCTCTAATATGGTCATACTCTCTCTCTCTCTCTCTCTCTCTCTCTCTCTCTCTCTCTGTCTCATTGAAGCTGACACACTTTGTACACACTATCATAATTACAATACACACCAAGGCTTCCTTCACTGAGGAGGCATAATGGGTTGTTTGTGTAGTTTTCTAGTTTGTTTTGGGTTTTCCTTCTGAGTGTGGGCTGTGGCTACATCGTGATACTTACACTCAGCACATGAGCTAACTGAGCCCTACTACTGCATGGCTTAAATCTAAGTCTATGAATTAAGCTGCAATACAACTGTAAAATAGTAAATCAGTGTTGTAATTGTTGTATCATCTTTCTTAGTTAAAAATGCTTTCTTCCTTTGTGGGCGGGCATGGGCGTGCGTATGTGTATTATTGGGTAATTTAGGGATTGCTGCATTCTTACTCATTCATTGCAATGACCTATGATCTCACCTGTTTGGATCAGTGAGTATTTCTCAAAAAAACAAGAGAGAGAGAGAGAGAGAATTGGTGTATATTAATTAAGCTACAATACAACTGTATAATAGTAAATGGTAATACCAGTGTTGTAACTCTTGTGTAATCTTTCTTAGTTAAAACGGCTTTGTTCCATTGTGAGTGTGTGGGCGTATTATTGGGCAATTTAACGATTGCTGAAAACTTACTCATTCATTGTAATGACCTATGATCTCACCTGTTTGGATCAGTGAGTATTTCTCACAAAAACAAGAGAGACAAGAAGTTGGAGAAGAGAGGTAGAGAGTGGGAGGGAGAGAGAGAGAGAGGGGGGAGAGAGGTAGAGAGGTTGGAGAAAGGGAGCATGGATGAGTGTATAATGACAGCGGATAGTTATCTAAATGAAGGATAATTGTTTTAGTCGGAGTCTTTTAAAGTGAAGTATTATTATTTTTTACTATGAGAGTTTTCCTGCGTGTGTGTGGATGCCTGTGTCTCTTTGTCTCTGTGTTTAATGGAAGCCTTAAATCAGCCTGTCATACCTGTAGTGCTCTCTTCCGTTTACGTCAGCAAGCTGACAAACAGGCCTTTATTCATCCAATACACACACACACGCACGTTCTCACGCGCACATACAGATCAGAAGTTATTCAGGCTAATTTATTTTATTTGTCTGTTTGTGAGGCCAAGGTGAATAAATGTCTCTTTGGAAGTGCTCACTTAGGGTGTGTGAAAGTGAGTAATATGAAAATCAATGTTATAAGATATGCGTAAGGGATAAACAATGGGGGGCTATGCATTCTATGGAAAATATTGCACAATGTGGAAGATGTGTGCCACTACGTGCTAGCGGAGTGGCAACTTCATAGACGAACAATTGGCCCAGCGTCGTCCGGGTTAGGTTTGGTCGGTGGGGCTTTACTTGGCTCATCGCGCTCTAGCGACTCCTTGTGGCGGGCCGGGTGCCTGCAGGCTGACCCCAGGTGCCAGTTGAAGGGTGGTTCCTCCGACGTATTGGTGCGGCTGGCTTCCGGGTTAAGATGGCGGGTGTTAAAGAGCGCGGTTAGGCGGGTCATGTTTCGGAGGATGCATAAATCCACCTTCGCCTCTCCCGAGCACGTTGGGGAGTTGCAGCGATGAAACAAGATTTTTTTTAAATTGGGGAGAAAAAGGGGGTAAAATATATATTTTTTAAATTAATTTTCCGGTAGAAATGTGTTCAACATCCACTGAAGTAGCTAGCAAGTTTACTAGCTAGCTACCGTCTACTAACTTAGCTAACCAAATCCTCAGTCCTAGCTTGCTATTATGATACTCTAATTCAACAATGACAATAATGTTTTCAATTCGACTTCTACTTTCGAAAGCAGCTCAAACATCGAACATGTAAGAATGAACTTCATGGACATTTAATGGTAGGGAAATAATCCACGCTCTAGAATGCCCTTCAAGCCAATCAGGAATGAGTATTCAACAATGCCATGTGTCACACCCTGTCTTGTGCTTGTCTCCACCCCCCACCAGGTGTCTCCCATGTGTCCCCATTATCTCCAGTGTATTTATACCTGCGTTTTATGTTTGTCTGTGCCAGTTCATCTTGTCTTGCCAGGTCATTCCAGCGTTTTTCCAGTTTTTCCTGTTTCTCAAGTTTTGTTTTCTAGTCTTTCCGGATCTGACCATTCTGCCTGCCCTGACCCTGAGCCTGCCTGCCGTTCTGTCCCTGATTGACTCTGACTTGGATTATTGACCTCTGCCTGCCCTTGACCTACTGTTTTCCTGCCCCCTGTTTTATAATAACTGTCCGCCTCCTGTGTCTGCATCTGGGTCTTATCCTAAGTCGTGATACCATGGTATAAATGACAATATGTCCGACCTGCTGAAAAGTGCAGATAATTGGATATTGTACAAACCCATGGCAGTGTGTTTGCTCCGTCCTCTCTCTGCTGTGGGTTGACTCATCACACAGACATGGGTGAAGGGTGGTGATAGGCAAGCCGAAAGAGAGGTTAGATTGCTGCGACGTTACCAGAACGTTCCCCCAACATTCCTTCCTCCAATTACTAGGATAATGAGGGGGAAAAGCATAGATACACAAACAGTGGTTTGGGCAGCATTCACACGTTCCTCTCTAACTGTCCTAGCTGTCCAGACCTCCAGCGTCTCTGACAGGGAGGGCCAATCCACTCTACCCCCACCGGGTTTGATCTCCCAAAGGAAAAAACACCATCTACCCCTGGGCTGCCGGTGTGTTTACATCTCTGACATCAACTCAGGATACCTAGGAATAGTGTGTGTGTCTGTCTGTGTGTGTGTGTGTGTGTATATGTGTGTGCATACGTGTGCGTGTGTGATAAGGGAGCGTTTAGTTACAACACGTGTGGCCGACGTTCAGGCAAGGCTACCAGCGGCGCTGACTGCCTGTGAAAGGTTTATAATTTCTTTAAACACTGCGTATTATTATAAAATGAGACTGCCTGGTGTAATAAAACTAAACTGTCATGTTCATCGTATTATGGTGGAATTAAACTGTCTCACCCTTGGGGGTAAGGCTGTAAAGTTCAGATCGTAACCCGAAACACATTCCACTCCTGACTTCTCGTTGTTCACATACAGGTGTGTGTGTTTGTGTGTCACGGAGTTGGTGTCAGTCCGTGCCTGATATTCTGACTTGACATATTAATAACCAGACATCAAAAACAGTTTCTGGGTTTATGAGAATGCACATGAATTTGTGGAATACGTTACGTGTATAATGCCATATCCTTTGGTGCGGCAGCCTGTAAAGAGAGAAAGACGCATGTCAGAGGTGGTCGGCACGCTGGCAACAAGCTCTCATAGTCTCACTGCAAAATTAGACTTTCATCCACGTTCTCCAAATGACACGTTTCAAAGTGTTTTTGTATTTCTCCTGCTGCTCTGTATTATTCCATTTCTCCAAATGTCAAAAGTTCGAAGTTGAAGGTTACGTTTAGGCACTCATTCCGAATTTGGGATAGGTTTAAAACATAAAAGTCATGGATTATGCCCATCCACTACGCCTGTCCACAACACCCTGGAAAAACCCAAGCCTGCTTGGCGGTAATAGCGCTCACTGTTGCTCCTATTGGTCGGTTTTGAAGGCATTTTCTGACTTTCTCAGGACGTCAATCTCTCTGGACAAATCAACTGGGTTTGGCAAATGCAAATCAATTGTTTTTTTCGCACTGGTATTTTATTCTTTCAATCAAGTATTTTCTTGTATTTCATTTGCCGTAGAAAGCGCACATTGTACTGGTAATTAGATGGCAATGGGATAGTACTCAACGTATTATTTGATTTAGTTTAGCCCTAGTTTGTTCCCTGTCTGCGTCTTCCTTGTGATTTTGGTTTGGTAAATATTCTCACGCTTCGCCAGCTATTATTATCCTCACTTTGCTAATAAAAAGCCTCACTCTAAGCAAGAAATTCAGCTCTGCATTGTTGAAACCTCAACTGCTATTGTGCCTTCCCTTATGTGTGTGTGTGTGTGTGTGTGTTATGCATATCTTACATTTTTGTTAAGCATTTCATTGCACAACCCCCCCGCCCTACCATCTGCCCCACAACAAGCATACTGTGCAATGAAATGCCCCCCCAAATTATTGTGGACCCCCGGTATCCTGTGCATATGACCAATAAACTTGTGTGTGTGCTTGTGTACTGCATGTGTGGATGTAGATGTGCCAGGTAGGTGTCTGTCAGGTAGACAAGGGCAGCCGAGTGCTTAGTGATGATTGGTGAGCGGTTGAGGCTCTGTGAGCGTCTTTGTCTCTCTGCTGGATTGTGTTTTGACTTGCATAGTTCTGGCTGCCATCACAGCGCTAACATCACTAAGCGAGATGCTGAGAGACAGTCACTAAGCGAGAGAGAGAGAGAGAGAGAGAGAGAGAGAGAGAGAGAGAGAGAGAGAGAGAGAGAGAGAGAGAGAGAGAGAATACCTCAGCCCCAGATGTTCCTCTCGCTCAACCTCTCAGGGATATGTCTTCACTATGCGTGAATGGTGTTCATGTTTGAGAGACACGAAGGCATTACCAACCTGTCACTCATCACCTCCCCTGCCTTGGTGACCACTGCTGAGAGCAAAGACCAGAGCAGTGATATCTTAGCAACGTTAAATGGACGTTAGCAATGGATATTTTGTTCCAGAGCCATAGACATATATAGGATAGTTTTTGTTCTAGGTATATTTTATTCTAGGTATATTTTATTCTAGGTGTATTTTATTCTAGGTATATTTTATTCTTGGTATATTTTATTCTAGGTATATTTTATTCTAGGTATATTTTATTCTAGGTATATTATATTTTATTCTAGGTATATTTTATTCTAGGTATATTTTATTCTAGGTATATTTTATTCTAGGTATATTTTATTCTAGGTGTATTTTATTCTAGGTATATTTTATTCTAGGTATACATTATTCTTGGCTCTGTTCTCAGTTATGGACTTTGACTTGTGGGTTAAGTAAGAAAATATGGCCCATCATCACCACATGTGTTACTACTGTGTCTTGTTTAGGGAGATTTATGAATGTCGTTGTGGATGTTATAGGCCTAGATGCAGCCTAGTGTAGAGAGTGGTAGGCTGTCTATTTTTAGTCATGCTAACAAGGGCATCATGGGTTGGGCAGTGTAACAGTTTTACTCCCTTCATATACTACTTTACCCTCCTCCATTTTACACATATAAGATTTTGGAATGAGGAAATAAAATGTTTCCATCCTGAATAGTATGAGCTGAAAACCAAAGATATTTGCAAAACCCATTTTTAGCTAGCATTTGACAGTAATATACATATGTTTCTTATCCAAAGTGACAGATCCTTAGAAACAGAATGGATTATATATGAAGCCTGCACACCTTCAGTATTGAATTTGTTTTCCGTTGTCACAGTGAGCCAATAAAAAGTATGTTCTGTCTTAAAATAAATAGATTGTGTGTGTTTCGCTCCTCAAAGAAAGTATCAAAGACGAGAATAGAGGGGGACACCGTGGGGGGACACCGTGGGGGACACCGTGGGGCCTTTTATCTCAATGCCAATGGGTGTAGTGACTGTGTGGTGTGTATTATGCAATCTTTGTGTGTGTGGTGTGTAATCTGTGTTTGTGTATTTTTGGAGTTGTTAGGGATCTTTCATTAATCAGAGTTAATTCCCGTGGCATAGTGTAACCCAACGTTATCGCAGACACAGTCAATTATCTACACAGATCATTTCCCTGCTGTCGCCTGACACAGAATCAACCTGGACGCAAGCCTAGTTTTTCTTTCACAATTTTCTGTAATCTTCTCTTAAATAGCATAATGATTAATGACGCCTTAGTTACACGTCATCACAATAATATACAGTGCCTTGACCAATTACACTTGTGTTACAGACGGAATTTCTCACCCATCTCCACACAAAACCATAATGACAAAATGAAAACATGTTCTTCTAAATGTTAGCAAATGTATTGAAAAAAAATTACATTTACATAAGTATTACACCCCTGAGTCAATACTTTGTGAAAGCACCTTTGGCGGCGATTACAGCTTTGAGTCGTCTTGGGTATGCCTGTATCAGCTTTGCACATCTGGATTTGGGGATTTTCTCCCATTCTTCCTTACAGATTTTCTCAAGCTCTCTTTAAGTTAGATGGGGAGCGGCGGGGAACAGCAATCTTCAAGTTTTTCCACAGATTTTCAATGGGATTCAAGTCTGGGCTTTGGCTGGGCCACTCAAGTACTATCACATTCTTGCTCTGAGTGTAGCTTTGGCTGAATGTGTGGGGTCATTGTCCTGTTGGAACATAAATATTCGCCAAAGTCTAAGGTCACTTGCACTCTGAAGCAGGTTCTCATCAAGGATTTGCCTGTATTTGGCACCATTCATTGTTGCCTCTATCCTCAGTACCTGCTAATGAAAAGCATCCCCATATCATGATGCTGCATCACGGTAGGGATGGTGTTAGACAGATGATGAGCTGTGCCTGGTTTTCTCCAGACATAGCACTTTGCATTCAGGCCAGTGTTCATCAATCTTTTGCCCTACGCTCTCAGTCTTTGATATGCCTTTTTGCAAAATCCATGCACCTTTTTATTGGGAGTGGATTCCGTCTGGCCACTCTCCCATAAATCCCAGATTGGTGAAGTGCTGTAGACACGTTTGTCCTTCTGGCAAGTTATCCCATCTCAGCCAAGGAACTCTGTAGTTATGTCAGAGTGGTCATTGGGTTCTTGGTCACCTACCTGACCAAACTCCTTATTGCCCAGTTGCTCAGTTTGGTTGGACGGCCAGCTCCAGGAAGAGTGTGGGTAGTTCCATAATTTTTCAATTTCCCAATGATGGAGACCACTTTGCTCTTGGAAACTTTAAACACTCTAGAAATGGTTTTATACTCTTCCCCAGATACATGCCTCATCAAAATTCTATCTTAGAGATCAGTTCCTTGGACTTCATAGTATAGTTTCTGCTCTGACATGCACTGTCACCTGTGGGACCTTATATTGCCAGGTGTGTTTCTTTCGCAAAACATGTCCAAACAATTGAATTAGCCACAGGTGGACTCTAATCAAGTTGTAGTGACATCTCAAGGATGCACCTGAGCTCAATTTGGAGTGTCATAACAAAAGGGTGTGAATACTTACAGTGCCTTTGGAAAGTATTCAGACCCCTTGACTTCTTCCGCATTTTGTTACGTTATTGTAATATATATATATTTTTACATCTTCAGCATTCTACACACAATACCCCAAAATGACAAAGTGAAAACAGGTTTATAGAATACCTTAGTAACGGTTCCGCAACTACAGACGCTGGGAGACGGGAAGCAAGGACAGGGTGAGGATTTTTTTCAGACCGGGGTGAATGTTCACCTTCCAACAGGACAACGACCCTAAGTACACATTCAAGACAACGCAGGAGTGGCTTCGGGACAAGTCTCTGAATGTCCTTGAGTTGCTCAGCTGGAGCCTGGACTTGAACCCTATCAAACATCTCTGGAGAGACCTGAAAATAGCTGTGCAGCAACTCTCCCCATCCAACCTGACAGAGCTTGAAAGGATCTGCAGAGAAGAATGCGAGAAACTCCCCAAATACAGGTGTGCCAAGCTTGTAGCGTCATACCCAAGAAGACCCGTGGCTGTAATCGCTGCCAAAGGTGCTTCAACAAAGTACTGAGTAAATGGTTTGAATATTTATATAAATGTGATATTTCAGAATGTTTTATAAATCAGCAAAAATGTCTAAAAAGCTGTTTTTGTTTTGCCATTATGGGGTATTGTGTGTAGATTGATGAAGGGAAACAAACAATTTAATCAATTTCAGAATAAGGCTGTAACGTAACAAAATGTGAAAAAAGTCAAGGGGTCTGAATACTTTCCGAAGTCACAGTGTGTAAAACATATATATTTCTGCATTTCACCTTCAATAAATTTGCTAAATTTGCTAAAAACATATTTTCACTTTGTCATTATTGGTTATTGTGTGTAGATGGGTTAGCAAAAAAAAATATTTGATACTTTTTGAATTCAAGATGTAACACAACATCATACACAATATGTCAAGGGGTATTCTTTCTGAAGGCACTATAAATCATGGTCTGATTATTATCTTGTAAATCGGAGCATAAAAGTTGCCTATTAAACTGTTGATCAGATTGTATTTGAAACAACAGTATAACTAGCCTCGGTCCAAAATCTTCCCCCATAGAACAAAATGATCCATATATTATAACAGCCGAGCCAATTGTTTTGAAGAACATAATATGCCTACAGTACTTGTAATTGTTAAAGACGCTAAGACTTTTGCAGCTAACAAATTGTCTATTGTCCTCCCCCTGAAAGGCCAAGGGATTCTATAACTTTACAGAGTGTGAGAAGAGGATGACATGACACAATGCGAGTGAACTTGCTGACACCAAGCGACACCTCTCAGAACACTCGCTCAATTATGCTGTGAAGAATGTATCCATATGTATTCAAGTCATTAGATAACTACTGAGCCGCACAGCTAAGACATCACCCAGGTAAAAAAAGAGATGTAGACAGAGGAATGGCTGGTTGATGCTGCCTGGGCTGTTGGTGTCATCGTGGTAGGTTGTTGTTTGCTTACACATTGTAACCACATTCGGAGGTTGTCACAAACACAATAATGCCTCTCTCTGTGTGTTGACATGGCCTGTCAGGATAAAGCCCTAATCCATATTGTCTATGTGAGATCCCCATCATCGGCTTAGCAACCCTCCACAGGATCCCTTGGATAGCAGTTTAGCTCTACATACCGTGTGCTGTTTGTCTTGAAAGTTAGAATGGAAGTATTCAGTACCTAAGGCTGACTCGTAATGCTGAGGAATCTGTCTTTACACTGTTTCCACCCAACAGTATAGGGTGTATGTGTCATTGTAAGAAACCTGGTGCACACACACCGACACACACACACACACACACACACACACACACACACACACACACACACACACACACACACACACACACACACACACACACACACACACACACACACACACACACACACACACACACACACACACACACACACACACACACACACACACACCAGTAAGAGGAAATAAGCAGTGTGAATGCAGATAGAGTGTAATGGTGTGTCATTCAGTAGGAAGGGAATTTGTATGTATTTAACCGGTTACAGGATCCTGCCGAGACAGGGTTGTGGTCAGACCAGGGTGGGGAAACAGTCAACAGAATGATGGCGTAGGCCTACTGTGGTTGATCATAGAGACAGAGGGTGGATAGAAACAAAGACAAGGGAGCAGATCAGAACTGTGTGTGTCCGTGTATGTGTGTGTGTTTGTGAATATATGCTGGGACAAACAGCTGCAGAACCCAGAGTTTGCTCCTGTAGTCTGGGCAGGTTGCTGTTGGATTGTGGGATAGAATATAGCTTTCCCCTCTGCTCTGGTGGATGTCCTACAGTACACTCTAGAACCTAAAAGGGTTGTTCTGCTGTCCCTGTAGGAGAACCCTTTGAAGAACCATTTTTGGTTCCAGGTAGAACCTCTTTGGTTTTCCTTTGTCGCAGTGAGCCAATAAAAATGATGTGCTGTCTTAAAACAAATAGACTGTCTGTGTTTTGCTCCTCGAAGAAAGCATCACAGAGGGTTCTACATGGAACCCACATAGATTCTACCACGGGGATAGCCGAAGAACCCTTCTGGAACCCTTTTATCTAAGTGCAGCTACTGATCTTTTCTCTCAAAACCTCAACATTATCAGATATATGCCTCACAGTACTGCTTCAGTGATAGACCCAATGTGGGAATATACTAAATGTGTCATGCTTCACATCATCACCATTCATTATCAAGCATTCAGGCCCACAATATGCCTATCCATATCTATGGTTTATAGTGTAGTGTCAGTAGTGTAGGTATATTCTCAGCTAACACATGTTCTGTCATTCATTTCATGTAAACACACAGTACAGTATGTAGTTCTCTCTACCAGCCAACCACTGTATAGAACCCAGTCATTGGGTGGGATTGGTTGGAGTTTTATATCACTTGTTTAGGGCCTCTCTTCCTGACTATATATCTGTTTCATGTTTCTTTGACATTTTCCTTTGCTGGTGTGTGTGTGTGTGTGTGTGTGTGTGTGTACTCTGTGTGTACTATGTACTGTGTGTGTGTGTGTGTACTCTGTACTGTGTGTGTGTCAGTGTGCTGCTGCTTGCACTTCGGCTCTCCTCTGCAGCCGAGCTGAAGGGAAGTCTTTCCATTGATATATAAAACTCCAGCAGAGCACTTCCCTTTCCCGAACCGTTCCTTGTGACAGCTCTCCTTCAAAGACGTTCCGTCCCGGCATTCCGACCCCTGACACGGCGTTCCCACCCTGGTGAGAGATGCGGGTGGAGCTGCATCTGACCTGAACCCTGCACATTGTCTTACAGTAACCTTTCTGTTACCGTGTGTGTGCGTGTGTGTGTGTGTGTGTGTGTGTGTGTGCGTGTGTGTGTGTGTGTGTGTGTGTGTGCTATGATCCATTTGTCAGAATGCAATGTCCGAATGCACAGAGTGTATGTGTGCAGTCTTAAAGTGTGAAGTATCTGGTGCCTAATAATGGAGATTGAGATGGATGATCCAGATTAAACTCTCATTTAAAACCAAAGCAGTGACATACGCGCTCAGATTATACAGCTTTTCATCCAAAGATTAATGTGTGATATTAATGTGTGATTATTAGGTTTAAAGCGGTTGGGTGTTCTCTCTGCACTCTGCATGCCTGCGTGATATCATTCACCTATCTATCAGTCATATAACCCCTTTCCAAACATTGGGACTTAAAGCCACAGTCTGTCATTTTGTCTTTAATGTTACAGTTCAAATACTTTGATTTAAAAGAATATGACTTATCTTACTGAGATGATAACTACCTACCAAACATTGGAACTCAAACACGGTTCAAAAAATGGCAGGAGAGAGAGAGAGTGTGGTGTAGACAATGGCAAACCATAACATGACTGTGTTTTCGGGTGGTCTGGTGGAGGTGCCATGGCGTGATGGATCATTCTTGTTCCTTTGCTGGTCCAGTTATGCACTGTGGACTTGGACATATTTTCTCTGATCGCACAGTGCACTGTGGACTTGGCTGCAGCAGATATGAAAACACTGATTTATTATGGAACAGACGTGCCAGATATTTTTTAATAACACTATAATAGTCTCATAGCATGATGGTCCAGTAATGCTGTGGTCCTTCATTCTCTGACTCTCCATTTTCTCTCTCCTTCCTTTCTTCCACCTCTTTTTCTTTTTTTCTCTTGTAAGTTGACTGAAAACACATTCTCATTAACAACAACAACTAGGGAACAGTTACAGGGGAGAAGAGGAGGGATGAATGAGCCAATTGTAAGATGGGGATGATCAGGTGACCGTGATGGTATGAGGGTCAGATTGGGAATTTAGCCAGGACACCAGGGTTAACATCCCTACTCTTACAATAAGTGCCATGGGATCTTTCGTGACCACAGAGAGTCAGGACACCCGTTTAACGTCTCATCCAAAAGACAGCACCCTTCACAGGGCAATGTCCCCAATCACTGCCCTGGGGCATTGTGATATTTTTCTTTCACCAGAGGAAAGGGTGCCTCCTACTTGCCCTCCATCACTTCCAGCAGGATCTGGTCTCCCATCCAAGGACCAACCAGGACCAACTCTGCTTAGCTTCAGAAGCAAGCCAGCAGTGGCATGCAGAGTGATATGCTGCTGGCCTTTCTTTCTTTTCATTTCCTTCTAACATAACTTATAAGCAGTTCATGACTAATAAAGGGGGATGGGGCAAAGGTAGATGGAGAAATAGGGTGAGTGTGCATGGCCGGGAGGGATGGGAAAGATGGTGAGATGGTGAAAGAGAGGAAGAGAGGGAGGAAGGCATTGAGATAATCTCCTTCAGATTAAAGGTGGTGCTGTGATGGGGTGATGGGGAAGGGCCACTCCTATGACTACGGTTATGACTCCTATATTACACTGTTATTACTCCGACTCTCCATGCCATCAAGCATCAAGCATCAGCTGTCAGAGCAGCTCACAGATCACTGCACCTGTACATAGCCCATCTGTAAATAGCCCATCCAACTACCTCATCCCCATATTGTTATTATTTATTTATTTTTTAGTAACACATCAAAAGTTGACTTAGTAGACACATTCATTGACTCTCAGACAGTCGTTCACATACAGAAAATATGGTATTTACAACCAAAGAGCACAACCACCAAGCAGTAGGCTGGCCAGTAACACATGAAGACACAGCTGTTCTCCATCTACCCATGGGGTAGGGGTCATGGGTGGGCCCTGGCAGGAGGACTGTCGGTCTGTAACAGGGCTGGGCAGGGGATGGTGGGGTTGTGGTCTGCGTAAATGAGGCGTATTAGAGGTCTGGAGTTTACAGGGCAGCCAAACTTTAGAAAATAAAAAAATAAACGTATGCTTGACTGTGTGTGTGTGTGTGTGTGTGTGTGTGTGTGTGTGTGTGTGTGTGTGTGTGTGTGTGTGTGTGTGTGTGTGTGTGTGAGACCAGAGGGGTAGCACCTGCAGGGGCGGTGGTCCCTTGACTTCACTTCTATTTCAAAGATCATGTAAGCAATGCCAGGGGCAGGGGTGGTAGGGAGGGGAGGATGACTCTGCTCACAACGGGGGCATTCATCAAATGAGAGGGGATGAGGGGGAGAGGGGGGCAGGAGGGAGAGTCGACAGGGGCGCTGGAGTATTAAAGTGGGGTGTGAAAGGGTGTAAGGGGGAAGGACAGAGGTACAGGGAGGGAGGAGGAGGAGGTGTGGGGCAATTTGTTGAGTCTCACCCCTCCTAATCAGAGAGGACGCTGGTAGGCTCATTACAGACAAATGGGGGAACAGAAGCAGCAGCTGAGGAGGGTGTGGGGGGGGGGGGGGGGGGCAGTTTGGTCCCCGGTCTCTACAGGGGGGCTCCCCCCCCCCCCTGCCCTCCTGTTCTCTCCTCCCCTCTACTGCTTTGATATCATCTGGTCCTGCTGATGTACAGCTGACAAGAGTGGGAGGAAACTGACTGACTGGAGAGGGAGGGATAAAGAGAGAATTGTGTTCCAAAAAAGGTACAGTTGCCACGACCACACATACAAATTCCATCTAGACATTGTTGCCCTAGAGTACACAAAAAATTATACCTACCTCGGCCAGAACATCAGCACCACAGGTAAATTCCATAAAGCTGTGAATGATCTGAGAGACAAGGCAAGAAGGGCCTTCTATGCCATTCAAAAGGAACATAACATTCAACATCCCAATTAGCATCTGGCAAAAAAATACTTGAATTAGTTATAGAATCCATTGCCCTCTACTGCTGTGAGGTCTGGGGTCCCCTCACAAACCAAGAATTCACTTTGCATGCAGAGATCTCTGCAAAAATCTCCTCTGTGCACAACATAAAACACAAAATAATGCATGCAGAGAAGAATTAGGATGATGCCCGCAAATTATCAAAATCCAGAAAAGAGATGTTAAATTCTATAACCACTTAAAAGGAAGAGATTCCTAAAACTTCTACAGCAAAGCCCTCACCTACAGATAGAATAACCTGGAGAAGATTCCCATCAGTAAGCTGGTCCTGGGGCTCTGTTCACAGACACAAACAGAACCCACAGAGCCCAAGGACAGCAAAACAATTAGAACCAACCAAATCATGAGAAAACAAAAAGATAATTACTTGACACATTGGAAAGAACTGAACAAAAAACTAAGCAAACTGGAATGCCATTTTGCCCTAAACAGAGAGAGCAAAGTGGCAGAATACCTGACCACTGTGACTGACCAAAAATGAAGGAAAGCTTTGACTATGTACAGACTCAGTGAGCATAGCCTTGCTATTGAGAGAGGCCAACATAGGCAGACCTGGTTCTCGAGAGACCTGGTTCTCGAGTGCCCACCGCCCACAAAGTGAGGGGGAAAATGAGCTACACTTCCTAGCCTTCTACCAAATGTATGACCATATTAGAGACCCATTTCCCTCAGATTACACACACCCCCAAAGAATTTGAAAACAAATCCAATTCTGATATACTCCCATATCCATTAGGTGAAATTCAGTACCACATTGTGCCATCACAGCAGCAAGACTTGTGACCTGATGCTGCAAGAAAAGGGCAACCAGTGAAGCACCATTGCAAACACAAACTATATTTATCTGCCTATTTTATTTTCCTTTTCGCACTTCAAGTATTTTCATATTGTTACAACACTGTATGTAGCCATAATATAACATTTAAAATGTCTTTATTCTTTTGAAACTTTTGTGGGTGCAATTTGTACTGTTTATTTCAGATTCTATAACTTTTGCTAATTATATCTGTTCCACTTGTTTTGGCAATGTAAACATGTTTCCCATGCCAATAAAGCCCTTCGTATTGAATTGAGAGAGGGATGAGAGAGAGGGGGGGAAGAGAGAGGGAGTAGAGAGAGGGAGAGAAGAGAGAGAGCAGAGAGAGGGAGGGAAGAGAGAGATAGTAGAGAGAGGGAGGGAAGAGAGAGATAGTAGAGAGAGGGAGGGAAGAGAGAGAGTGCAGAGAGAGGGAGGGAAGAGAGAGAGTGCAGAGAGAGGGAGGGAAGAGAGAGAGTGCAGAGAGAGGGAGGGAAGAGAGAGAGTGCAGAGAGAGGGAGGGAAGAGAGAGAGAGAGCAGAGAGAGATGGAAGAGAGAGAGGTAAGAGAGAAAGAGTAGAGAGAGAGAGGGAAGAGAGAGAGAGCAGAGAGAGAGGGAAGAGAGAGAGAGCAGAGAGAGAGGGAAGAGAGAGAGAGCAGAGAGAGGGAGGGAAGAGAGAGAGAGAGCAGAGAGAGGGAGAGATTCTAGGGGAAGGAAGGACATGTATGAAGAGAGAAAGAGAAATTAGTTGGTATAAATTCAACATGAGAGAACGTTTGAAACGCACTGAATATGACAGTATCCGTGTGTAAGTTGGTGAGTGGAGTGTTGTAGGTGTGTTGTTCGACAGGTCCTAGGTCCAGGCAGGGTTACTCTACAGGAAGAATATACAGGTTGCCAAAATAAAGCAAACACTTAAGTAAATGAGGGATACAAAGTATATTGAAAGCAGGTGCCTGACACAGGTGTGGTTCACAAGTTAATTAAGCAATTAACATCCCACCATGCTTAGGCTCATGTATAAAATGCCCAGTTGCCCATTATTTTGGCTACTCTTGCAAGAAGAGATTTCACTACCCATGTTTCCATCCACAGTTTATATACGAGTAAAGTCATACCATATAAAAAAAAATGAATCACAACAGCTCTGATGGAAACAGGAAGGTCTGGTACAATTTTATAAATGCCCGCAGACCATTTGTTCATTCGATATGGTGGGATCTTTTTGTGTCAGTAAAATGTATTATGCGACAAATGGTGGTGGAAACGCCTTCATGAGCAAATGTTGATACAACAACGATCATATTGAAGTTAACTTGCGGTCACAAGATTATATGGTGTGTGGTCCTCCCGATACGACTTGAGAAACCATGCAGTTTATTATGCTACAGATTAAGTATTGTTGTCTTAGGTCTCTCTTTCTGTAGTGTTGTGTTGTCTCTCTTGTTGTGATGTGTGTTTTGCCCTATATTTATATAGTATTTTATTTTTTTAATTTAATTTTTTTATCTCAGGCCCCTGTCCCTGCAGGAGGCCTTTTTCCTTTTGGTAGGCCATCATTGTAAATAAGAATTTGTTCTTAATGGACTTGCCAAGTTAAATAAAGGTTCAATTAAAAACATTTTTTTTTTTAAAAGTAATTTATGATGAACTTCACAGAGTGGTTAAAGTCCACTGTGATCTTGATGCTTCTTTCCAATAAATATCGAGGGTCTTATTCAGGTGACATGATGATTGAAGCTTGACTACCGTTTGACAAGTATTCTCACTCTTATCATAATAATCTCATCATGTAGCCTAGACTAGCCTACCCGCACTGTGTCTGTGAGCTGTTGGTTAGAGCACACGTGCCAAGACCAGAGTGAGCACATTTGCTATTTAACGTAACAGGTTTTTTTTTTTGTGACAAAATTAATCGGGAAAAATTGAAAATACATTGAACTTTAGATTTATATTCGGCACATGAAAACTTAGGCAGAAAAGTACATGTTGTGTGTGCACTACGTCATCACGCAGTGATTTTTCTCCTCAACAAGTCAGAGTGGTGGAAACTAGGGTTGCATGGAGGGAACCTGGTTACAGAGACTCACAGGGATTTTCCCGCCCAAAACCACTCCCTTTACCCCGGGATAAATAACTGCGAGAAAGCGGTTTAATTTTAACAAATGATTTATACAAACATCATGATGTGAAATAGAACTGTTAAATTATATGCAACGTCTAAATCTGTCTTCTCTACGGTCTCTGCGTGTTTAATCATCAATGTTCATGTTGGGCACAGACAGTCCATCTCAGTATGGAGTGCAGTTCACAATAAACATAGACCTATCAACTCGTCATGGTAAATGTTTTTCTTGTGACAGGTAGGCCTGCATTTGCTGCAGCATAGTCCAGTAAAGACAGAATGCATGTCCAATTTAAAGACTTACATCTGGCTTTCGGGGGTCACAGCATATTTTTACTGTAAAGACCACAATTCTTTCAATTGCAGCTGCAGAGTTTTAAAACAGCCTATCACTCGAATAGAAATGCTTTAAATCAGCGCGATCACTCTCTCGCAGTCTTTCTCTCTCTCCATCAACTCCATTAAAATTGCATCCAAAATAGATAATCCTGTTCTAGATTAATTTATAGCCCTATATATACAGTGCGTTCGGAAAGTATTCAGACCCATTGGTTTTTTCCACAATTTGTTACGTTATAGCCTTATTTTAAAATGGATTACATTGTTTTTCCACCTCATCAAACTACACATACTATCCCATAATGAGAAAGCAAAAATATTTACAACTGAAATATCACATTTACATAAGTACTCAAACCCTTTACTCAGTACTTTGTTGAAACACCTTTGGCAGCAATTAGTCTTAGTCTTCTTGGGTAAGATGCCACAAGCTTGGCACACCTGTATTTGGGGAGTTTCTCACTCTGCAGATCTTCTCTAGCTCTTTAAGGTTGAATGGGGAGCGTTGCTGCACAGCTATGTTCAGATCACTCCAGAGATGTTCGATCGGGTTCAAGTCCGGGCTCTGGCTGGACCACTCAATGGCATTCAGAGACGTATCTCGAAGCCACTCTTGCTTTGTCTTGGCTGTGTGGTTAGGGTTGTTGTCCTGTTGTAAGGTAAACCTTCGCCCCAGTCTGACGTATTGAGCACTCCAGAGCAGGTTTTCATCAAGGATTTCTCTGTACTTTGCTCCGTTCATCTTTACCTTGATCCTAGTCTCCCAGTCCCTGCCACCGAAAAATATCCCCACAGCATGATGCTGCCACCACCATGCTTTACGGTAGGGATGGTGCCAGGTTATCTATAGACGTGAGGTATGGCATTCAGGCCAAAGAGTTCAGTCTTGGTTTCATCAAACCAGTGAATCTTGTTTCTCATGGTCTGAGAGTCTTTAGGTGCCTTTTGGCTAATTCCAAGTGGGCTCTCGTGTGCCTTTTACTGAGGAGTGGCTTCCATCGGGCCTCTCTACCATAAAGATCTGATTGCTGCAGAGATGGTTGTCCTTCTGGAAAGTTTTCCCATCTCAGCAGAGGAACTCTAGAGCTCTGTCAGAGTGACCATTGGGTTCTTAGTCTCCTCCCTGTCCAAGGACCTTCTCCCCCGATTGCTCAGTTTGGCTGGGCGGTGTTGCAGAAATGTTTTGGTACCCTTCCCCAGATCTGTGCCTCGACACAATCCTGTCTTGGAGCTCTACAGACAATTCCTTTGACTTCATGGCTTAGTTTTTGCTCTGACATGCACTGTCAACTGTTGGACCTTATATAGACAGGTGTGTTCCTTTCCCAATAATGTCCAATCATTTGAAATTACCACAGGTTGACTCTGATCAAGTTGTAGAAACGTCTCAAGGTTGATTAATGGAAACAGGATTCACCTGAGCTCCATTTCATAGCAAAGGGTCTGAATACATTATGGTGCATTGTGTGTAGATGGTTGAGGATTCACATTTTTTCCATCCATTTCAGAATAAGGCTGTAACGTAACAGAATTTGGAAAAAGTCATGGAGTCTGAATACTTTCCGAAGGCCTGGAATTCCTCTTTCAGCTAAGAAATTAACTGCAGTATTGCCTTATATTTAGTTAATTAATTATGGGTTATGCATAATAAGCTTCTAACTTATAGCCTCTGTCTCTTACTCGATACGCACGAACGTGTGCTTCAGTGGCGGTTAAGATGAGGGAGGACAATTGTTTTTTTTATGAGCATGGCCTTATTTCTATTACAGCATGTTGGATGACTTCATTCATATTCCGTTCACCCAGTTCAATGTAACATCGATAGGTTCTGGATACTACGTGATACTTGAATTTTCTCTGTACCCATCATGAGGTAGCTACAACCAAGCATATCAATGAAAGTTTACAACGTAGGTGCACACAGGTCAAGATTCATTTTTTAGGTGACAGACAGTGACACATGGACAGACAGTGACACATTCAATACCTCCATGCACTCTTGCCTGCATCTAGCGTATCTAGGGTGTAATAATTAGTCCAACAGTTGCAAACAAGAGTTTCTATTGGACAAATGCAGGTATTCTTTCTTATCCCCGTTTCGTTTGCTTCCGTTGAAGAAAAGTCTTTCAGCCAGAATCGTCGGAATGAATACACCCCTGATCACGCATAAACGCAGATCACTTTCATATGTAGCAGCCACGTTGTGTTCATTCTAGCCTCTTATGCTCTTTCCTCCTCTCACCTTTTCCCTTCGTTTGTGGACTTCAATGAGCAACACATCAGCTGTATGTGACCCGGCAGAAAAACCTTACCAAACCATGTCATAACCGCTACACACAGCCCACATCGTTGTCCCCACATTAGCTAAAGTAACATCCAAGTCAACACAGCTAATAGAACTAATGCGTTAGTCAACCCGCTACAATCATGCAGTAATGTTACAGTGTAGAGTCAGTAAGCAGTTAGACCGGCGGGCTCCGGTGGCAAAAAATTAATACAACCGAAAGCTTAACCCGATCAGATCCAATAACAACATTAGAGGATTAGAAATCCTAGGCTTAAAAACAAAGGTGTCCATGTATGCCGATGACTCAAGTTTTATATTAAGTCTGCAAGCTAGATCCCTGCAATGTGTCATTCAAGATCTAGATAACTTTTCTGTACTCTCTGGACTAAAACCTAATTATGATAAGTGTGCAAGTGTGCAATATTACGCATTGGATCATTAGAAAATACAACTTTTACCCTGCAGTTTACTTATAAAAATGGGCTGATGGTGAAGTAGACATGCTTGGTATTCATTTCACAAAATTTATAAATAAGCTCTCCACAATGCATTTCAATAGAAAACTTGTAAATATAGACAAGATCCTGCAACCATGGAGAGGTAAATACCTGTATATTTATGGAAAAATTGCCCTGATTAACTCCTTAGTAATATCTCAGTTTACTCTCTTACTTATGGCGCTGCCTACTCGTGATGATTTGTTTTTGAAATCATAAGAGCAAAAAATATTTCGCTTTATCTGGGACTCTAAACCAGACAGAATAAAACGTGCCTAACTATATAATGAATATGAATTGGGTGGGTTGAGATGATTAAATATAAAAGCACCAAACCTCTCTCTCAAAGCTTCACTTATTCAAAGATTTTACTTGAACCCAAAATGGTTCTCAAGTAGATTACTAAGAAAAGCTCATCCATTGTTAAAAAAGTGCCTTTTTGCCTTTGTGCATATTGCCATGTCTCATTTTCGATTAATTGAAAATTATAATTTTTTCAAAGTATCTCTCTTTTTCAAACAAGCATTGCAGAACTGGCTATAATTTCAATTTCACCCCCCTGAAAAGATAGAACAAATATTATGGCTGAACTCAAATGTGCTGGTTGATAAAATACCTGTATTTATGGGAAAGATGTTTAAAAAGGGTATTTTGTTCTTAAATGATATTGTAAATTGGAACGGTAGAGTTATGACCTTCATGGAGTGATCAGAATTGTACGGGAAGGTCTGCTCAATCTAAGAGGAAAACCAATTGAATGGAGGAGGCAGGTGGCAGCGGGAGGAGGTAGGGAACTGGTCTGTCTGCCCAATATAAAGGATCAGAACAGGTGAAGGAATAAAAATAGCATAAATAGGAAAGTATTTCAGTTTCGTTTGAGGACCAGGATGTTGACAACTGTACCATACAGATAGCAAAATAGTTGGGAAGAGATTTTTTATGTACCGATTCCATGGTACAGGGTGTATGAGTTGATATATAAAACAATGCAAGATTCAAGACTTTGTGCATTTCAGCAAAAATAATTTTATAGCATTCTTGCCACAACAAAATGTGGAATATTTGGGGCATTAAATCACCGAAGCTCTGCAGAATTTGTTGTGAGGAAACAGAATCAATAGACGGTTTATTTTTGTATTGCCCTCAGGTAGCCTGTTTCTGGTGTCAGGTTCAGGAATGGCTGAAAATGCATAGCATTGATCTAAAATTGACCCTAGAAATAGTACTGTTGGTAAATCTGGAGAGACCGGATCAGTCAATTACAGATATACTAATACTCTTAGTAAACATATTTATCTTCAACTCGCAATCTGTGGATTCTATTCGATAGACTGAAAAGTTAAACATCACAGCAAAGCTAAAATAGAGTTGAAGTCGGAAGTTTACATACACTTAGGTTGGAGTTATTAAAACTCGTTTTTCAACCACTCCACAAATTTCTTGTTAAAACTATCATTTTGGCAAGTCGATTAGGGCATCTACTTTGTGCATTGACATAAGTAATTTTTCCAACAATTGTTTACAGACAGATTATTTCACTTTATCACAATTCCAGTGGGTCAGAAGCTGACATACACTAAGATGACTGTGCCTTTAAACAGCTTGCAAAAATCCAGAAAATAATGTCATGGCTTTAGAAGCTTCTGATAGGATAATTGACATCATTTGAGTCAATTGGAGGTGTACCTGTTGATGTATTTCAAGGCCTACCTTCAAACTCAGTGCCTTTTTGCTTGACATCATGGGGAAATCAAAAGAAATCAGCCAAGACCTCAGAAAACAATGGAGACCTCCACAAGTCTGGTTCATCCTTGGGAGCAATTTCCAAATGCCTGAAGGTACCACGTTCATCTGTACAAACAATAGTACACAAGTATAAACACCATGGGACCACGCAGCCATCATACCGCTCTGGAAGGAGACACGTTCTGTCTCCTACAGATGAACGTACTTTGGTGTGAAAAGTGTAAATCAATCCCAGAACAACAGCAAAGGACCTTGAGAAGATGCTGGAGGAAACAGGTACAAAAGTATCTATATCCACAGTAAAAACAAGTCCTATATCGACATAACCTGAAAGGCCACTCAGCAAGGAAGAAGCCACTGCTCCAAAACCGGCATAAAAAAAAGCCAGACTACGGTTTGCTACTGCACATGGGGACAAATATCATACTTTTTGGAGAAATGTCATTTGGTCTGATGAAACAAAAATAGAACTGTTTGTCCATAATGACCATCGTTATGTTTGGAGGAAAAAGGGGGAAGCTTGCAAGCCGAAGAACACCATCCCAACCCTGAAGCACAGGGGTGGCAGCATCATGTTGTGGGGGTGCTTTGCTTCAGGAGGGACTGGTGCACTTCACAAAATAGATGGCATCATGAGGTTGGAAAATTAGTATGTGTATGCATTGAAGCAACATCTCAAGACATCAGTCAAGTTAGCTTGGTCACAAATGGGTCTTCCAAATGGACAATGACCCCAAGCATACTTGCAAAATATCTTAAGGACAACAAAGTCAAGGTATTGGAGTGGCCATCACAAATCCCTGACCTCAATCCTATAGAAAATGTGTGGGCAGAACTGAAAAAGCGTGTGCGAGCAAGGAGGCCTTCATACCTGACTCAGTTACACCAGCTCTGTCAGGAGGAACGGGCCAAAATTCACCCAACTTATTGTGGGAACCTTGTGGAAGGCTACCCGAAATGTTTGACCCAAGTTAAACAATTTAAAGATAATGCTACCATATACTAATCGAGTGTATGGAAACTTCTGACCCACTGAGAATGTGATGAAAGAAGTAAAAGCTGAAATAAATCATTCTCTCTACTATTATTCTAACATTTCAAATTCTTAAAATAAACTGACCTAAGACAGGGAAGTTCTACTAGGTTTAAATGTCAGGAAATGTATTTGGCTAAGGTGTATGTAAACTTCCGATTTCAACTGTATTTGTGTTGCGTAGAACCCGAAGTGGGTGGCCAGCAGAGATAGATGGGATGGGCTGAGGGAAGCTTAAGGTTGGGATGTGGAATTGGAGACAATAATGATTGGAGTTGCTGTGCGGGAGATAGAATGATTGTCAAAGATAAAAGTAAAAAACAAAATTCAAAATAAAACATAATAAAAAGTAAGTTTGAATGACACTGAGGGGCACACACCCTCTTTCAAATAAAAGGTTGAGGGACAGCTATTGGGGAACTGTGGGGGGCTCTTGGTGGGTTCGGGTTCACATTTTTGGGCCTGGTGGGAGATCTGTCAACGTGCCCTTGAGCAGGGCATTGACCCTGGATGTTTCCGTGTGTCGCTCTGAATGGGAGTCTGTTGGATGACTGGTATGATGTAGTTTTAAAGCAGCTTCACTGGAAGTATATTGGATGTTTCGGATATTCAAAAAATAAAATAAAAAAATAAACAAAATAAGCTTACCTTGTCTTGGACGAGATCTAGTGTTTTTTGTTGGATAGTCATAGCCAGCTAGCTAACATAGCAACCCTCTGCTTGAGCCTGGTGTTTGAGTAACTACACTAGCCAGCTGCATTTGCTAGGTAAGTAAGTGAAACTGAAGGTGAAAAAAAGTCTCTCTCGCTATCTCTCTTGTTTCTCCTTCATTTTTTAAGAAATGTATTTGTTGAAAACTGTTCAACTATTGTCTTTATAAGGGCACAAGGCGAGACCCAGATGCAGTCACAGGAGGCAGATGGTAGGAGTCCAAGATGTTAATTAACAATCCAAAAGGGCTAGGAAAGAGAATGGTTGTGGACAGGCAAAAGGTCAAAACCAGTTCCAGAAGTACAGAATGGCAGGCAGACTCGAGCTCAGGGCAGGCAGAATGGTCAGGCAGGCGGGAATGGAGTCCAGGAAAACAGGCAAAGGTCAAAACCGGGAGGACTAGAAAAAGAGAATAAAAAAGCAGGAGCACTGGAAAAACACTCTGGTTGATTTGAACATACAAGACGAACTGGCACAGAGAGACAGGAAACACAGGGATAAATACACAAGGCAAAATAAGCGACACCTGGAGGGGGTGAAGACAATCACAAGGACAGGTGAAACAGATCTGGGCGTGACAGTCTTTCTCTTAGGGGTCAACTACTCACCACATTTAATGCACTGCCCTGCTAGCTAGCTGTAGCTTGTGCTTTCAGTACAAGTTTCATTCTCTGATCCTTTGATTGGGTGGACAACATGTCAGTTCATGCTTCAAGAGCTCTGATAGGTGAGATGACGTCAGGATGTCATAATTACTGTGTAAGTCCATGGAAGGGGGTGAGAACCAAGAGCCTCCTAGATTTTGTATTGAAGTCAATGTACCAAAAGGAGGATGGAAGCTAGCTGTCCTCCGGCTACACCATGGTGCAAGAGTGCTGTTGAGGCTACTGTCGACTTTCATTGCAAAACAATGTGTTTTAATATATTATTTGGTGCTGATGTGAATATATTTAGTATAGTTTTATCTAAAAATGAGAACTTTTTATATGTTTAGCGAATTTTATTTTTATGAAATTCACTGAGGAGGATGGTCCTCCCCTTCCTCCTCTGAGCAGCCTCTACTGGTATGCTTAGCTGGCCTATCTCCCTGTAAAACGCTCCTTAGCTCTTGGAGTCCCATGCAGGAATGAGCTAGACTAGAATAGCTTGCTGGACATTTTTTTAGCATTTCTTATACCAATCAACTAGCCGAAGAGGGACTCAAGCTCTTGTTTGCTGAATGTCAAATACAGCTGTCAATTGAACTCATGGGTAGTTTTGAAGAAGAGCAAACGCGCAATGTCGGTAGACTGTAGCAGTTATTTATTCAGACCCCTAACCTTTCAATCTTCGAGAAGAGAAGTGAAAGCCTTCTGCATCTAATTCTAGTTCTACATTATTCAACGATGTCATTAGAATGATGAAGATGAGGACAATGAAACGTATATAATTTAACTGTTGAAAGTGAGGAAGAAATGAAGCAACAATAGAGAGATATAGAGGAGGTAGGCTAATAACATTAGGGGAAATACTATGAAAGGTACATATGTTTTAGCCTATTAATTATACAAACAGGCACAATTTATATTTCAAAATTAAAATACAACTCGTATCCTATACTTGTAACATCAGGTTTGAATTTTCGAATGACACTTCCAGTTTTGGCGGGAAATACCAGGTTATTCTCGGGGTGGAACATTTGTAAAATACTGGGAAAATATTAAACTCTAGCGGAAACACACCACTGGTAGGAAAATATACATGTTTTATTTATGCAGATTTTGAATATTCGCATGAAAATCTGTCACCAATTGGATGGAAACCTAGCTAGTGACTTTGAAAGAGGGGTCTCAAAGGAGCATAGTTGGTTTAAAGGCTGTGTGTGTGTGTGTGTGTGTGTGTGTGTGTGTGTGTGTGTTTGTCTCACAGTCAAAATCTCAACCCAATTGAACACTTGTGGGAGATTCTGGAGCGACGTCTGAGACAGTGTTTTCCACCACTATCAACAAAATACCAAATGATGGCATTTCTCGTGGAAGAATTGTGTCGCATTGCTCCAATAAGAGTTCCAGACACCTGTAGAATCTATGTCAAGGTGCATTGAAGCTGCTTTGGTGCCCCAACACCCTATTAAGACACTTGCACTATGTGTATGAATCTCTGATTCACAGTGAGCAGTTGTGTGGTGCAACCATTCTCCCACTGCAGAAGATGAGTGTGTGTGTGTTATTGTTTTGATGTTGACAAACCACAGCTAAACACCCCTCAGGGTAGAGACGATGATGCAACACACACACACACACACAAAAACACCTCCCCGACCATATGCGTGTGTATAGGCAGCAGTAGCCCTGGGGCATGACCACAGACCACTGTAATAAGGTCTGTTGCCATGTTTACACGCATGTCTATTGTTGTGAGGGAGGATGATTGATGATTGGTGTCTGCAGGCTAAATGGGCTGATTGGGATGGAGTGAATAAGTTCTCCTATCTTTCCCAGGGAGTTCCCGCTCTGGTTATGTAAAGCATTTTACCCAACACTTAAGGACAGGAGTCTAGTCCTCTCTCCACAAGCCTAATCACTCAGCAAAAAAACGAAATGAGACATTTTTGAGATCACAACGTTTATCCACGTCTTTCATCATTGTTCCATGTACTACCTATTAGAATGGTGCCTTACAGAACATGCATGGTATTATCTCTTTATGAAGCTAGGAGATAGAAGACTGATGACACTAATGGGCTTAGGATCATCAAGGCAACGAATTGGCCAAAACATTCCAGGCATTCCGTGCAAGTCAGAGCGTCGGGAGGAGAATGGGAACAGGGTGTTGACGCTAGGCAGTGAGATTGGCTGCCCACGCATATCGATACCCGTCACACGGATCTGGTAGGAGAGAGGGATGGAGACAGGAGGAAGGATGGAGAGATGGATGAGAAGGAGAGGTAGAGAGTGAGAGTAGGCCGGGAGGCATCTTTGAGGGACTTTCCAGACTCTCTTCTTCTATAAATCCTGTGTTTGACAGCAGATCTACAGGTCTCTGTGTACCTGCCCTAACAGACTCTATCGTACGCCTTCTCAAACAGACGCTCTCGTATGCAACACATACCTCCACTACACACGTTCCGTATCTCCCCCCTCTCTCAGCCTCCCCTCCTCCCCTGTTTAAGTGTTTGAGTTGTATTTGTTCATCTCCATAGCTGCAGCGACATCTTTGCTAGCCAAGCCGAAAGCACCTGCAATTAAATAGACAAACAAACAGAAGAGCGAGGGAGAGGGAAATTATTGCGAGAAAAACAGTGCAGGGGAATCTGGGTCTTTGTGGGTGTATGCGTGTTGAGCCTTGCACTATGATCTCTCATGACTAACTAGGTGATAAGGAAATCAATGACCTATCACAACTAAGTGTGTGCATCCACAATGGCACCCTATTCCTTACATACATTTTTAGGAAATAGGGTGTAATTTGAGACAAAACCAATGCCTTATCACAGGTCTGTCAGTGGGTGTCCTGAGCTAGAAACTGCTGTATCTTCTTTTTTTACTGTGGAGTAAGATAGGCTTGAATGAAAGGTGTGTTTTCTTCTTAACCTGGGATGCAGTGCAGTCTTTTAATGCTACAGTACAAAGGCACCTGGCAACAAAAGGCGACATACACATCATACTAATGGTGAAGGATGTCTTGGTTTCTGAATGTGTAGTGGGATGAACATGTGTTCTCAGTCAACTTACCTGGTAAAATAGGGGTCAAATATATGTAAATATATTTTTTAAATGTAGTGCTGCCTTTTAATAGCACAGGACTGTGAGTGTAGCAGACACACATTCCAATTCACGTACCAATATGGTGGCAAACTGTAAGTTATTGTTTCATATTGTCACCACAGCATTTCAATGTCACAGGTATAGTGGGTAAGTAAATACTCTCTTAACACTTTTTTCTTAAAACTGCATTGTTGGTTAAGGGCTGTTGTATTCGGTGCATGTGACAAATAAAAATAAATTTGAAGTCCTCTGCTGTGTGTGTTTTTGGTTTTACTCTCCTTGAGAGGACCAGGGCCCAGATTCACACAACACGTCTTACGCAAACATTTAAGAAGCTTCTGAAGAAAAAAAGTTCATAAGATAGTTCTTAAGTGCAATTCCTCAACAATATCTTAAGATTGAATGATTTTCCTACGAACTTCTCAAATATCTTCTTACGAATCTTCTTAAGATGTGTGTTGCTAGGCAACCGTTTTAGCTAGCTATCTAGTTAGCAATGGCAATCATGTTAGCATATTTTTACTGAGATTACTGTTCTAAAACATGTTCTTGGGTTTGAAATAATCAATGCTGAAACTTTCAGATTAAGTTGCGAGTGAATAAAACATGTGTATTTAGCCTAACAGGCACACTGTGACAGAGAAAACAACTATATTACAGAAACACTACAGACAAGACAGAACTGTCTGATCTGAACAGCCATTCAGTGGTCCTGGTAGTCTGGGTAGAATAAGAGCAGAAGAGAACCTTAGCAAAATTGAAAAAAACAGACAATAGTATACTGTATGTGAAATACTTAACATAATAATAAAGAAATAAGATGCTGATGAGATTGGTAACTACATAATATACTTATACCAACCTAATCTGTATATTTCTCAGAAGAATGTATCTTCTTCAGGATTGCTCTGTCTTTGGCCAGCTTCTCCATGAACACCTGGCAGGGGAGGTTGAAGTTTGTCTTCACAATAAGCATGGCCTTGATGTTAGGAACAGTGAACCTATTTATTGCTGCTGTCCATAGATCATTCATTTGGGAGAACACTCTCTCGACTGGTGCATTACTTCCAGGTAAGCACAAAACAACAGATGCTTATCTAGCCAGGTTAGTGTGTGGGATGTCATTCTCTTTGAAGTGGGTAGCCACCGTGCTCCATCTCTGACTAAGCAGTGTCTCAGATGTTTTCCATTCTTCAAGCGATCCCCCCTTTAGGAACTCTTGCAGGCCAGTAATCTCGTCACACTATGCATCCTCAATGATGGTCACATTGGGGCATTTTTCCTGTAGTCTGCCTGCTGCCTTCTGGATCTCTTCATGCAGAGGTTGCCTTTTTAAAAGGAGACAATGTAAATATTTTAGATTATCTGTGTGCTTTCCCCATGCTTGCAAGTAGTTCACAGCCATGGTGAAGAATGATTGGGATGTTTTGAGAAAGCTCTCTTTAGACATGGCTCCATGTTCCTCTAGCTCTCTCAGAAGTCCTCTGACCAAAACTGGAATGAGGTTGTCATCATGTCTTGCAGTCAATTTTGCCTCAACGTTTCTCAGAATTGCACCGGACTCCACAGCACAGTGGTCCTGGCCTCCAAGCATCTTGATCGTGTCACTGAATACGTTCAAGTTTCCATGGACAAAGGCCGGCCAAAGTTCAGTCAGTGGATCTTCGAACATTGTTCACAGGACATCAGGGCATTTGTCTTCAGAAATAAAAAAGGATTTCAATGGCACATTTTCAGCACTCTTTCTAGAGCAGGGAGCATGGACAGCCAGTGAACATTGCTGTGTTCTAAAATGTTATGGTACTCCTGGCCAACAACTCACAAAAGCCCTTCAGTCTTTCTACTCTGACGGTGAAAATATGAACATATCCAAATAT
Organism: Oncorhynchus mykiss; assembly: GCF_057628025.1. NCBI lineage: Eukaryota > Metazoa > Chordata > Actinopteri > Salmoniformes > Salmonidae > Oncorhynchus > Oncorhynchus mykiss. The sequence continues at coordinate 36,750,008 of NC_143025.1, forward strand.
CTTTGTGAGCGGGTACTCAACATCATATCCAAAGCAGTTCTGGCCGTGTTATGAATGATGTGGGAAGGACAACCTAAGTCAATCACTTCACGCTGCAGAGCATTTTTAACTTTGATATGGACATTGACCCTCCCCAGCCTATTCAGTCTTCCAAAGTTGGCATTTGTTGTCAGCAGAGAATATTTTCCAGGTTACATTTTTGGATGACCACCAGGAAGGACCTCAGCTGCTTCTCCATTCAATTCAACAAAATCAAGCAGTTTTGTTTCCACATATCTGACTACTATTGGCAGCAGCTTTACATGTCAATGATTGGACGCATCAATGGACAGGGACACAAATTCAACCTGGTCTAACTCCTGTGTTACCAAAGTAGTTGCCCATGTTGCTAACATGTTACTCACTATGGTGTCACATTTTGTCCTAGCACATGTAAACTTTGGCTCATAAAGCTTCCGTGTCAGTTGTGCTGTGCAGTTCATAGATCTGTAACTATGATTGTGTCACATAGTGTGGTATGCAAAGACACCCTCCTGCACAGCTAAATTATATTATTCTTGGGAAGGCTCTACCTTCGTGAAGAATGTGGTGACAGAGGGCATACCAACACGGAGAATCACAGAGGCGTTATGCTTTTTGGTCTGCTGATGTTCTACCACTGCCGTTCTTCTCCGGCTGTCAATTGAAAGAGAGGAATTACAAAGGGTGCAGTGAACCATTCTAATGTCTTGACCTGAGCGTATAAATGGAAAGTCTCTCATCATGTTTTTCATAAAAAGTGCATTTCCGTTTCTTGGAAAGAGTCATTGTATCTCCTCTGTCTGTTCTTCTTCACTCTCCTTGTGTCACTCTTCTTACTCTCTTAACTTTTTCTTCTCCTTCAATCTTTCTCATCCTCTTTACTTCACTCGTCTTCCTTTCCTTTCCTTCTCTTCACCTTTCCACCTCACTCTTCTACACTCTCCTTGCTTCACTCTTTTTACCCCCTTCATTTCCCCTTCCTTTTCCTCTCCAATCTGTATTAATAAATAGCATACTATTAGATAAAATACTTTGGTTAAAACCAGTTGCACTTAGCCATCCCGGATCCGGGATCATGAATACAGGCTCAAGCTCATTACCATAACGCAACGTTAACTATTCCTGAAAATCGCAAATGAAATGAAATAAATATGCTAGCTCTCAAGCTTAGCCTTTTGTTAACAACACTGTCATCTCAGATTTTCAAAATATGCTTCTCAACCATAGGAAAACAATAATTTGTGTAACAGTAGCTAGCTAGCGTAGCATTTAGCGTTAGCATTAGCATTAGCATTCAGCAGGCAACATTTTCACAAAAACCAGAAAAGCATTCAAATAAAATAATTTACCTTTGAAGAACTTCAGATGTTTTCAATGAGGAGACTCTGTTAGATAGCAAGTGTTCAGTTTTTCCTGAAAGATTATTTGTTTAGGAGAAATCGCTCCGTTTGGTGCGTCACGTTTGGCTACCAAAAAAAAACCCAAATTAAATCCATAATATCGACTGAAACATGGCAAACTTTGTTCAGAACCAATCCTCAATCAATCCTTCACATATCTCTTCGATGATATATCGTTAGTGGAAGTGTGCTTTCTGTCCTGAATCCCAGGAGAAAATGACCGCAACTGAAGATTACGCACCAATTTAGACAAAGGACACCGGGCGGACCCCTGGAAAATGTAGTCTCTTATGGCCAATCTTCCAATGATATGCCTACAAATACGTCACAATGTCGCAGACATCTTGAAGAAACGACAGAAAGCGCAGGCTCGTTCCTGGTGCATTCACAGCCCACTGAATGCTAGCGTCCCACCTGGCCAACATCCAGTAAGATTGCAGAGCGGCAAATTCAAATACAGAAATACTCATTATAAAAATTCAGAAAACAAAACATATTTTACATAGGTTTAAAGATTAACTTCTTGTGAATCCAACCACAGTGTCAGATTTCAAAAATGCTTACGGCGAAAGCATACTTTACGATTATTTGAGAACATAGCCCAGCAGACAAATCATTACAAACAGTAACCAGCCAAGTAGAAGTGTCAGAAAGTCAGAAGTCAGAAATAGAGATAAAATTACCTTTGATGATCTTCATATGGTGGCACTCAGAAGACATTAATTTACTCAATAAATGTTCCTTTTGTTCGATAAAGTCTATTTATATCCAAAAACCTCAGTTTTGTTCGCACGTTTTCTTCAGCAATCCACAGGCTCAAACGCAGTCAAAACAGGCAGACAAAAAAATCCAAATTGTATCCGTAAAGTTCATAGAAACATGTCAAAGATGTTTATATTAAATCATCAGGTTGTTTTTAGCCTAAATTATCTATAATATTTCAACCGGACAATAACGTTGTCAATATAAAAGGTTAACAAGAAAGGCACGCTCACTGGTCACACGCATGAAAAAGCTCTGTGACACGGCAGGATCCACTCATTCAGACTGCTCTTACGCTCTCATTTTTCAGATTACAAGCCTGAAACAATTTCTAAAGACTGTTGACATCTAGTGGAATGCATAGGAACTGCAATTTGAGTCCTAAGTCAATGGATACTGAAATGGCACTGAATAGAAAACTACAACAACAAAAAATCCTACTTCCTGAATGGATTTTTCTCAGGTTTTCGCCTGCCAAATCAGCTCTGTTATACTCACAGACATTATTTTAACAGTTTTGGAAACTTTAGTGTTTTCTATCCAAATCTACTAATTATATGCATATCCTATATTCTGGGCCTGAGTAGAAAGCTGTTTAATTTGGGCATGTTTTTCATCCAAAATTCCAAATGCTGCCCCCTAACCTAGAGAAGTTAACAGATTCCCATTGCTTGCCTCATTTTTGTATTTAATCTTAAAAACATTGTTTGGAATAATAAATTGGCAGGCTCTGTAACCATATCTTTACCTTTACTCCTATCTCCTTCACTCTTCTTCCTATCCAGTCTTCCTCCTCTCCTTCCTCTGCACTACTAATGTTATCCATGAACATTTCTAAATGTATTTTCACACTACTTTTTATAATGCCAAACCATTAAAATTGTAATCTACAAAAATATTTGCAGAATTAATTGTGCATTTATTTAATATAATCCTATTTTCAAAATAGCCCGTCCACTGCATGTTTACATGTGAACGTTTTTTAACCTCTCTGAACCACCCATACCGGATCCGGGATAATTGTCATCAGCAACGCTGAATAGCATAGAGCCACAGTCAAATAATATTACTAGAAAATATTCATATTCATGAAATCACAAGTGCAATACTGCAAAACACAGCTTAGCCTTTTGTTAATCCACCTGTCGTCTCAGATTTTGAAATGATGCTTTACAGCGAAAGCAATAGAAGCGTTTGTGTAAGTTTATTGATCGCTCAACAAAACAATAAATACACTTAGCATCAGGTAACTTGGTCACGAAAATCAGAAAAGCAATCAAATTAATCGTTTACCTTTGAAGATCTTTGGATGTGTTCACTCACGAGACTCCCAGTTAGACAACAAATGTTCCTTTTGTTCCATAAAGATATTTTTTATATCCAAATACCTCTGTTAGTTTGGTGCGTTATGCCCAGGAATCCACCGGAAAGAGCGGTCACGACAACGCAGACAAAAATTCCAAATTATATCCATAATATCCACAGAAACATTTTAGACGTTTTTTATAATCAATCCTCAGGGTGTTTTTCAAATATCTATTCGATAATATATCAACCGGGACAGTTGGCTTTTCACTAGGACCGGGAGTAACAATGGCCGCCTTTCTCTTTTGCGCACAATTCACTCTGAGAGCCCCCACCTATCCACTTACGCAATGTGGTCGTTCACGCTCATTCTTCAAAATAAAAGCCTGAAACTATGTCTAAAGGCTGTTGACACCTTAGGGAAGCCATGGAAAAAGGAATCTGGTTTGATTTTTCTCAGGGTTTCGCCTGCAATATCAGTTCTGTTATACTCACAGACAATATTTTTGACAGTTTTGGAAACTTTAGAGTGTTTTCTATCCTAATCTGTCAAGTATATGCATTTTCTAGCATCTGGTCCTGAGAAATAGGCCGTTTACTTTGGGAACGTTATTTTTCCAAACATAAAAATAGTGCCCCCTAGCTTCAAGAGGCTAGCTACCATAACAGTAGCTAGCTAACTTAGCTAGCTAACGTAGTCTACATAGCTAATGTTAGCTAGCATAACCTATTTAAAACCTTATAGAGCAGATCATCTATCTATATAATAAATTGTGACATTACAAAATAATTAGCTAGTATCTCAAATGATTGTAACTTACCTAGCTTGAAAATACATTTGTGATGATGTTTTGGTTTCACTTGATACTTGCTAGCTCATGGCCGAGTTTTCCACAGCAGTTTTCTCTAAAACTATCGCGAGCAAGTAGTTAGTAGAAGAAGAAGACTGAATGAAGATGCTATAAGTGAGCAGCCCCCTCTGTTGGCCTAAACAAGCACAACGCGATTGAGACGTCAACTGGTAGGCTCTGCTGCCCGGTCTTTCTTGCCAAGTAAAATATTTCACTTTGCGGTCTGTTTTTAATGCACAGTTAAAAACTGGGGACATTTCTGGGGACAGCTCCAGCCGGGGACAGGTCACCAAAAACGAGGACTGTCCCCGGAAAACCGGGACATCTGGTCACCCTAGTTTAGCTATCTTCGAATTAAGAACATTTTCAATCATCTAATTTCTTTTTAAACTTTTTGCTTAAGGGGAAACATAAGAAATAGGGCAAGACAATTTCCAATAACCTTTTTTGAGGAATAGCAACTTTGCTTGGCTTTCTTCTTAAGCCTATAGTGAAGGAAAGAATGGCAGCTAAGAAGACATTTCTTCTTAAGAAGATTTTGTGAATCTGGGCCCGGAAGGGTTAGGGGTTTGGCTTAGGGTTAAAGTTTATGAAAAAAATTATTTTGAATGTGAATCAATTGTCTGGTCCCCACGAGGATAGTAAAACAAACGTACGTGTGTGTAACATTTAAAAAAAAAGAATAGACTGACGCATACACACACTTACGTTTGTTTTACAATCCTCGTGGGGACCAAACAATTGATTCCCGTTCAAAATCCTTTCAAAATCCTCCCCAAATCCTTACTGCCTATCCCACAAGGAGAAAAAAAACACACACACACCAGAGGATATATTCACTTGCCATGGGGTACCTGTTACATTGAAATGCTGTGTCTTTTGACAATGTGTGTCACGTCCTGACCTTAGTTCCTTTTTTAAATTCTCTATTTTAGGTTGGTCAGAGCGTTAGTTGGGGTGGGAATTCTGTTTTGTTCTATGTTTGTATTTCTATGCGCTTGGCCTGGTATGGTTCCCAATCAGTGGCAGCTGTCAATCATTGTCTCTGATTGAGAACCATACTTAGGCAGCCTGGTTTTGCCCTTGAGTTGTGGGTAGTTGTTTTCTGTCTCTGTCTCTGTTCCAGACAGGACTGTTTCGTTCGTTCCATTTTTGTTATTTTCGTTCTAGTATTCAGTGGAATTAAAAGATCATGAACACGTACCACGTTGCACCTTGGTCCTCTCCTTCTTTCACCTACGACGATCGTTACAACGTGGTTATAGAAGTTATTGTGGTAATGCTTCCCCTGGTGTGTGTTCATTGTGTGATGGCAGTTTCTGTCAGTGAGATACCTCTTGTTTCCTCTCCGGGCAAAGAGAGGCAGGCATCAGTAGAGATAGGAATGTTTCTGCGTAGGCTGTCAGGCTGTTATTCTGATCCATTTTAAGAAACTTGGTTTCCACTGAAATCAAAGGGGAACGATTAACGACGTGACTCGAGTTCCAACAAGGCTCTGAACTTTGTTAAATCGCCTCTCTCTCTTTCTCTTTCCCGCTCTCCCTTCCACTGTTTGAGTGTTATTGTGTCTGGTTCTTAGGGAATGTCGAGTTGGCACATCACAAGGAAATATAATGCTCTGTTCTTTGGCAGGTGTGTGTAGGTTGTGTGTACAACCTAAACATAAGTGATACAATTGAAACAAGACAGGACTAGAGCTGCAGAGGTTGGTGAAGTAACCACCCTTCATAACATATACATTACAGTACATGGTAATAGATACAGCATATACTTTACACATAGATGTAAAGAGATGTGCTGCTGTGTAGTATTGCATACTGTACATCTCTTGTGAAATTTCCCCTCAATGTCCTTAAACTCGCATCTTCTTCCAAAGTAGCCTACAACCTACAAATGTCCACTCCCATGTTTAGTGTTCTAACAGCAGGCTATAGGAGGAGATGTACTTTACATTGACGATTCAGTGTATTCTAAAACTCACAAGTTATTTCAGAGTATGACAGGGACGAATCTTGTGTTCATTCTGAGTATAAACTCAATGCCCACTCCCGATCCTTCCTGAATGACTCATAGATCTACTAACTATCATAACAAAAGGTGTACTTAGCTAGCCGTCATATCGTCTACAGCAGTGTGAATCAGAGGGATAGTGATATTTCAGTGATGCTATTTCCCCTCATGTAGTCCCATAGCCCATACTATAACCCAGGCACCATGCTTACAGAGATGAGGGACGTTGCTGAGTCAACTTCACGAAAGTGGAGTAATTGATCTGTCTGAGCACGTGTGCATGTACGTACGCGAGGCCTAACCCCTGCTCCTGAGGGGATCTCAGCCTGTTTGTATTTGCCCTGAATGGCCTAGTTACACAAATGTGATGACAAAGGTATAAGCAGTTGAGGTTTCTCTCTCTTAGTGATCACTCTATTAGCCTGTTTGTAGTGGAGGAAAAATGTGCATCAGTTTCTGGATTTGACGCACGGTTGGGAATTTGAAAATATTGGTTAATATATTCGCTTTACTCTTTAATGCTCTTACAAATATTTCTAAAACACTAATATAGAAAATCAGGGGAGGAATCAGTGTAGTTGAATGTTGATGATGTGGTTGTGATGCTGCTCTCCGACATGGTTTGGGTCAGTTCCTTTGTAATTTCAATATATGCTCTCCAATATCTGGCAGTTTGCTGTTCATCATAAGACTGAGGACTGCTTACATCAGCGCTACTGAGTGTGACCTCATGCCTGACCCATTTGTCCCTGTGGGGAAAGAGGAAGTCCAACAATACCACTATATCTAACTGTTATAGACCTCACAGGACGACTGCTCATCAAAGAGTAGTGTGCATGTGTGTGTGTGCGCATTTTACAGCTCTAAATCAAATCAAATCAAATGTTATTTGTCACATACACACGTTCAGCAGATGTTACTGCGGGTGTAGCGAAGCGCTTGTTTCTAGCTCCAACAGTGCTGTAATATCTAACAATACACCCAACACACACAACATTGAAATAATAGAATTAAGGAATATATAAATATTGGGATGAGCAATGTCGGAGTAGCATAGACTAAGTGGCACAGTAGAAGAGTATACAGTATATACAGTTGAAGTCGGAAGTTTACATACACCATAGCCACTTACATTTAAACTCAGTTTTTCACAATTCCTGACATTTAATCCTAATAAAAATTCCCTGGCTTAGGTCAGTTAGGATCACCACTTTATTTTAAGAATGTGAAATGTCAGAATAATAGTAGAGAGAAATATTTACTTCAACCTTTATTTCTTTCATCACATTCCCAGTAAGTAAGAAGTTTACATACACTCAATTAGTATTTGGTTGGATTGCCTTTAAATTGTTTAACTTGGGTCAAACGTTTCAGGTAGCCTTCCATAAGCTGCCCCACAATAAGTTGGGTGAATTTTGGCACATTCCGCCTGACAGAGCTGGTGTGACTGAGTCAGTTTTGTAGGCCTCCTTGCTCTCACACACTTTTTCAGTTCTGCCCACAAATGTTCTATAGGATTGAGGTCAGGGCTTTGTGATGGCCACTCCAATACCTTGACTTTGTTGTCCTTAAGCCATTTTGCCACAACTTTGAAAGTATGCTTGGAGTCATTGTCCATTTGGAAGTCCCATTTGCGACCAAGCTTTAACTTCCTGACTGATGTCTTGAGATGTTGCTTTAATATATCCACGTCATTTTCTGTCCTCATGATGCCATCTATTTTGTGAAGTGCACCAGTTCCTCATGCAGCAAAGCACCCCCACAACATGATGCTGCCACCCCCGTGCTTCATGGGTGGGATGGTGTTCTTCGGCTTGTAAGCCTCCCCCTTTTCCCTCCAAACATAACGATGGTTATTATGGACAAACAGTTCTATTTTTGTTTCATCAGACCAGAGGACATTTCTCCATGTGCAGTTGCAAACTGTAGTCTGGCTTTTTTATTGCAGTTTTGGAGCAGTGGTTTCTTCCTTGCTGAGCGGGCTTTCAGGTTATGTCGATATAGGGACTCGTTTTACTGTGGATATAGACACTTGTGTACCTGTTTCCTCCAGCATCTTCACAAGGTTATTCGCTATTGTTCTGGGATTGATTTGCACTTTTCGCACCAAAGTACGTTCATCTGTAGGAGACTGAACGCGTCTCCTTCCTGAACGGTATGACGGCTGCGTGGTCCCATGGTGTTTATACTTGCGTACTATTGTTTGTATAGATGAACGTGGTACCTTCAAGCATTTAGAAATTGCTGATTTATTTTGATTTACCCATGATGTCAAGCAAAGAGGCACTGTGTTTGAAGGTAGTCAAATTCGTCAAATTATTTAAATTAGCCTATCAGAAGCTTCTAAAGCCATGACATCATTTTCTGGAATTTTCCAAGCTGTTTAAAGGCACAGTCATCTTAGTGTATGTAAACTTCTGACCCACTGTAATTGTGATACAGTGAATTATAAGTGAATTAATCTGTCTGTAAACAATTGTTGGAAAAATTCTGTGTCATGCGCAAAGTAGATGTCCTAACCGACTTGCCAAACTATAATTTGTTAACAAGATATTTGTGGAGTGGTTGAAAAACAAGTTTTAATGACTCCAACCTAAGTGTATGTAAACTTCTGACTTCAACTGTACATATGAGATGAATAAAGCAAAAATATGTAAACATTATTAAAGTGACTAGTGTTCCATTATTAAAGTGGCCAGTGATTTCAAGTCTATGCATATAGGGAAGCAGCCTCTAAGGTGTTATTCTTGTCCTAGATGGTTCATATAGAGAGTATTTGGCCTCGGGGCCTATATTGGGTTGCTGGTTGTGTTACATGTAGCAGGGTAAAACGTACACTGTGGAGGTATGTGGAGGGAAAGCATAACAGTACGAAGATAATTCATATTAATATCTGTCAAGTCACACAGTTAGTCCTTGCTCAAGAGCTTTGATTCCAATATGCAGTACACGTACACGTGTTAACTTGTGTCTGTGTGTGTATCCCAAACCCAGGGTCTGCACGTATTCTGTACATTTAGAAACCTTTTAAACAGTTACCTCTTTTTTTTATGTCTCAATATTTGCTTGGCGGCCGGTGGACCCCCAATGATGAGAGAGCTTGGCTGGGTTCCCGGACCTAGAACAATATCAGGGGGCTGGAAAGAGTGAGAGGCCTGGCCAGAGACACGCACGCGGCCATGCAGCTACCCACGCACATACAGAAATGTCTGGCCTCTAAGGCGTCAGCATCACGGCCGTACCTTACATAATGACAGCGAGTGGAGGCATTAAGACAATTTGTTTGATTTTAAGATGTCAAAAAGTCCTGGACCCTGCCCTTCACAGCTTTGTTTGATACCATGGCCTGTGTGTGTGTGTGTGTGTTCCTTCTGCATACCTCTTCTGCGAAATAAAAACAAGAGGAATGGACAGGCTCACACACACAGGGAGGTAAGTAAGGGAGGAAGCACATTAAGGTCTGTGAGAGGCAAGACAGGGGGAGGAGTGACAAAAGCTACACAGAAGAGGGAGGAGGAGGGGGTGTAACGTGTACACTCAATCGGGAAGCAAGTACGGGGAGGGAACTTAATGAATAAACTAGCAAAACAAGAAACACGACAAGCGTACAGATTTGAAACAGAAACAGAGTGAGTATTCTGTAACGTATATGCTGGGAGTCGGAGAGCAAGTGCAGGTGGTGAGTTTAATAATAAACGAAACATCGAACAATGAAGCAAACACGAGTAGCAGTACAGACATGAAACACATAAACAGAATCAATAATGCCTGGGGAAAGAACCAAAGGGAGTAAACGTGACAGGGCGAAGAGGAGGAGGCAGGAAGATGAAGGACAGGAGTGAGGGTAAAAAAGTGAGACGGGAGAGGAAGAGGACAAGAAAAAAAGAAGGGGAGAGAAAAAGGTGAGGGGTAGAATTGTCTATAAGAGCTGGCACTCGTTTTTTAAAGCAGTGGCCTCACATGAAAGAGGGCATTGTGGGTCTGTTAGGCCTATAGTTCCACTTGGAGCCAGAGAAACACAGCCAAGGACTGTGTTCCAAATGGCACCCTATTTCCTTATAGTGCACTACTTTTGACCAGGGCCCATAGGGCTTTCTAGGGCCCAGAGTGCACTATATAGGGAAAAGGATGCCATTTGGGATGCTGTCCAGGCCTCCCCCCTCTGCTCTGCTTGGTGTAGTAGCCTGGTAGTTTAGGGACTTGTTTCACTCAACAACTCCTGACAGCTCAGTGGGAGAAAGCACTTCTTGACTAGGCAGTGTGTGCAGATGTGTGTGTAGAAGAATACCACCCAATGCCAGTAGTACGTGTGTGTGTGAGTGTGAGTGTAGTGGGCACTGTTAATGAAAACTTCAACAAAAAGAGTGGAGTGTCAAGGTTGATTAGGCTGAGCTCGAACGGAGGAGTTTTATCGAAGGTGATCGAAACCAACCTATGTGTGTGTGTGTGTGTGAGTGAGCCGAAAAGAGCCCCTCTGTTCTCTATCATGTTAAATAGTGGGTCTTTATCCTAGAGCCCTGTAGCAATACGGGGGAAGCAGTAAACTGTTGACACGTTTCCGCTGTGCAGAGTGTGTGTGTATGTACAGTACATGGCTGTGTATGTGCGTGTGTGTGTGTGTGTTCACAGTCAACCACCAACACATTTCCGCTGTGCAGACAGCGCTCCTACTGCACAGTCCAGGAGTGTCGACCACGACCAGCTTGGCTTTACAAGGTTACATGTGGTCTTGTCCTCAAAGGGCCTGGTCACACACACACAGGGAAAGAGACACACACTCTCCAGACTACATACCGCCTAAAAGTTGAACTTCTTGGTCCTTTGAAGCGCATCAGAACAACACTTTAACACTAGTATGATTTCCATTTGTATTGATGTGAACGTTTTCTCTCATTCTTTCTGTCAGATCTCCACTAACACTCTAACGTGGATGGTGTTGGTGCTCGGCGTCTGCTGTAAGCTACAAAGATGTGTGGTCTGATCAAGAGTGTGAAGTTCTACCAGGCCTCTACTATTGAACTCTACGGGAAGGTCCACCCCTTTCTACCCACGCTCACCTTTTGGTAACAACACGTGCGCACGCACGTCTCTGCTCAGAGGACATTCAAGCTTAATTTCTTATGGATGCTTCTATTCCCTAGCACTGCTCTTCAAAACGGTGTGTGTGTATGTGCGTGTTTTCATGCATGTGTGAACAGAGAAGGCTTCAGTGTTGCCTACACACTCCCCCAGGCTAAACCTCTTACTGAAGACTGAAGTGGGTCATACTTTAACAAAGACACCTTTATGCCCAGCGCAAACACACACACAAACACACACACAAACACACACACGTCTCAAAGTGATATCAGGTTTCATGTTCTGTGTTGTCTAAATGTTCTCCTCCTGACACTTTCCCTGCCTGTCTGTCGACACCTGATCTGCTTGTATGGGAGGGAGGGGATGCAGCATACCATAATAACCAGCTCCACTATTAATTAGAGGTGGGGGGAGCATGGCGTAACTATGGTGACCTCCCTTCACCTCCTGTCCATGTCAGTGTGCCAACCCTGTGGTTTAATCAACGGTCAGGGCTCCTCCCCTCCCCTCTCCTACCCTCCATTCCCTCCCTAAGTCTGTGGCACCTCTCTCATCATTGGAGAGGGAGGGTGAGGAGAGAGAGGAGGGGTGAGGACTGGGTAGAGGGTGAAGAGAGGGGAAGGCAGAGAGGTGTAGGGAGAGGAGAGAAGAGAGTAGGAGATGGGAGAGAGTGAGAGGAGGGGGTGAGGAGAGGGGATAGGGTGAGGAAAGAAGGGGAGGAGAGAGCGGGAGGACAAGGATGGAGGGGTTGATAGGAAGACGATGAAAATGGTGTGGGAGATCAAAGAAAGAACGATGGAAACTATGAGAGAAAGGAGGAGGGGACGTTATCAGTCTTGTGATTGCTTCTAGTCACTCATCATTAGACTGAAGTCCTGTGAAACATGATCTGTAGTACCACTGGACTCAGGACTCAAATGTTATGACTTGACTGTGGCACATTCATATGTCTCTCTCTCTCTCTCTCTCTCTCTCTCTCTCTCTCTCTCTCTCTCTCTCTCTCTCTCGGGTGCTGCTAAACTGCATGCCTGGATCGTGGTGAACTTCAGGGAGGCCTATAACCTGTTTGCTGTCAACGGGATCCTCATCAACCACTGCCTATAATTATAGCTCACTTCCCGTACTGTAGCAAACTTCTTACAATGTTCCATGATGCGCTCATAAGTCATATATGCTAACTGCTGGAGCCATGCCTGCTATGGGTGATGCCCATTTGGACTATTTTCAGCCTTTTTTTCCAGATTTTTTTTGTGAATGACTGACATATTCACACACACACACACACACACACACACACACACACACACACACACACACACACACACACACACACACACACACACACACACACGGATTTGTGGTAAATACCGTGGATTTTTTATATGCGTTGCGAGCCCAGAGGTTAGAGAGGTCGTGAGCACTGGTTTAACCTGATTTACACACCACTGTGACCTGAAATGAGTACCACATGACCGGACATACATACACATAGACACACCCTCCTCTGTGCCCGGGTCGCCTGTTCAGGTGTTTATGATTTATTCCTAATGAAAGCCCAGGCCACGACCGCAGTCAAAGGTCAGGGGTCGGCCAGTAAATCCTAATGGTTTACTAGAGAGACGGGTGAATTAGGGGCAGGGTGTGGGAACGGTTATACGAGCTAAATTGGAGTTACTCCAAGCATATAGAGTCAGACATTGAGACTGACTGGTGAGAAGTGTAATTTGACTGACTGAGGGAGAATTGTCTGAGAGACAGATGAAGAGATGGAGGGATAGAGCATTAGAATGAAAGAGGCATGGGAGAGTTAGCAATGAAGAAAGTTTGAATAAGGGACTGAGTGTGGGCTGGCAGGGAGTGAGAAAGATGAGTGGAGAGACAGACAGACAGAGAGATATGCAAGGAGGGATGGATTCAGACAGACACTCAAACTGACAGACAGATTGAACCTCTGACCCTATGAAATCTAAGAAGCTGGTCTTCCCCCAGAACACTTATTTGGACAATACGCACACTGCCCCCCTCCTCTTCAGCCTTTCTTTTGACCTTCTCTCTTTCTTTCTCTTTACATTTAACATTATAGTCATTTAGCAGACGCTCTTATCCAGAGCGACTTACAGTAGAGAGTACATCCATTTTTCATACTGGTCCCCCGTGGGAAACAAACCCATAACCCTGGCGTTGTACGCTCTACAAACGGAGCTACCCCCCTCTCTCTCTCTACTTCTCCCCCCCTCTCTCTCTCTACTTCTCCCCCCCCCCTCTATCTCTCTATCTCTCTCCCCCCTCCCTAACTCTTTCTGCATCGTTCTAGCAGGATGTTGTATCTTGGCATCTCCTCCTCTCAGAGGTATGTCTGCTGTTGTTCATAAACCATGAAAGCTCTCATCAGATTCCTCTGTCTGATGTGGTGAAACGTCCCTCCCTCCCTCCCAACACACACACACTTTTACGTCTTGATGCTGTGTTTCTCAACCCAGGGTGGCGTTTTGGTTGGCCGGCCCATTCAGGACCCCGACCGTCGCACTAAGGGGGTTTTGGACTTCTCCTCTGTCACCCCTCAGGAGGGGTAGGTGTGTGTGTGTGTGCGTGCGTGCATCCATGGTGTGCTGGTGTGCATGTGGGTATGTGTGTGTGGCTATAATGGACTCTCCCATCCCTCACAGCACATTTCATGTCCTTTATAAACTCATAAAACCACAGGGAATTCAACTCTATTCAAAAAATATATATAATTGAGTGGTGCAAAGTACTGGAACTATATGTGTGTGTTTCTGTCAGTGTGTGTGTGTGTGTGTGTGTGTGTGTGTGCGTGTGTGTGTCGCATGCCGTGTGTGTGTCGCATGCCGTGGGTATGTCCATGCGTGTGCATGTATTTGTTTGATATTAAAGGGCCATTCATTACCTGCCTGCTGCCCCTCCCTGCTCCAGCACCACACGGTCATTAGTCACTAATGGAGCTGGGAGAAGATGATGTAAGAAGGTTCTGTAGCGATGACATCACCGCATCCTCCAACTCCACCCCAACATTCAGGAAACACTGTGATGCCATTGTCCCAGCGTGCCACCGTGACCTGGCGGAGTGAGTGCGTCATAACCGGAATACATTTTATTTCAAAAAACCTGAATAACCACAATGCAGCAGCAGCAGACATAGACATTTTATGAATAGTACAGCCTTGGAACATCTAAACGTCGGTTTATACTTAGACTGTGACAAGTGTAGCAGATCAAGACTACATTTAATTTGTACTCTGGTGGAATGCTGCACAGACATGAAAAAAAGTGAATGTGTCTGTGACTGTCGCAACATCCGTTGTCGTGGTTACTGGGCTGCTATAGCAACAAGTCCAAATCCATCTGTGACGAGAGCTGCAGGAGTTCTAAAATTCTCAGACAGAATTACCTACTTTTATTTCGGCGCACTCACAACCACAAGCTATTTTCTGTCAACTCGCCATCATTACCTTGTAAATAATGAAGTTGATGTGGGGTTCTTTTCCTGTAATAGTGAATAAAAAGTAACTCAATTGAAGACGTTGTCAGCTGTACTCTGGTCATTATTTGAACTGCCTAGCCTGCTAGCTAGTATTCGTTTTTTCTTAGTTTCTTCCTAAGATAAAAGAAATGGGATCCTTGAAAATAATGTTAGGGATTTCTTCTTGGAAATGTACTTAACTTTAGGAGAGCTAAACCCTTGTCTTGTGACAAATGGATACTTTTGTACCCATTAACGTTTTCTTGCGCCACGGCCAAAGACACATGTGGCTTCCGGACATTTAAATATAGCAAGAAAACGAATTAAACATGCATTATCCACTCTAGCTAGTAATTAACAATACATTGTGTTAAATAGCTTGCGTTAGCCAAGTTCTTCTTTGCAAATTGACGAGCTAACTTCGATAATGTTAACGTTGTTAGCTATGTTGGCTATAATGTTGCTACGCGTTAGCTAACGTTGCTACCTAACTTACCGGTCGCGCAGTCCCTCTACCAACATCTCTACTATCAGGGACAACACCTTCTCCTCCAGCTGGTCCACATGAATGGTCTCTCAGCTCCCTTCTTCTTAGCAGCCGACTTAATGTCAGACCACACATTTTTTACAGCAGCATCACTGTCTCTTGCCATACCTCAACGGCAGAGACAGACTCGGCCACTCTTGCCCATCCTCTCTTTTTGGTCACGGTCGACAGTGACCCCGCAATCTTTGAGTGTCCCCAACAGCAACCTTTTCCAGTCTGCTATTTCCTCCATCATCACTTCAAGCTCTTGTTTTCTGAAGTTGCGCTTTCCTTGGTTATCCATTTTTGTTTTTATATAGCAAGTCTGATGGCTATATTGTGTGAAAAAATATCTAGTTTATTTTTCTACATGAAGTGTTTGTGGGCCAAAAAAAAGATTAATCTTGAGACATAAAGGAGATAAATAAATGTAATTAAATGGAAATCTCAACATTTTATTATAGTGGGCCAAATCCTATCATCCCTGTCAAATAGGCTTATTTATTGGTTTCAAGCACGTCACTAATGTCAATGCCACATAATAAGATATTTACGAAGTTCTTAGGAAAGATATTTACGAAGTTCCTAAGAAAACAATGAATTCCCTAAGAACATTTTGAGGAATTACACTTAAAAACTTATTTTTTTCCCCCTTAAGAAACGTATGTTTTTTTGCAAGTAATGTTTTGTGAATCCAGCCCCAGGCTGCTAATGTCATGCAGAGTCTGTCGCTTTGTGTTTTTACTTTTTCATAATGACAACTACAAGTTTGATGTCGAATGACAATAGAATGTTCATGATGTCACCGCGACAACTGTCTACAGACATGTCAATAGACCAACTGTAAACCAGCCTTAACCCTGGCAATTTGTCTGGTAAACTCATGGGTACACGTGCAATGACTGCCTGGTATTGTGATGCAATCATTTCCATGGTAATGTAAAATGTTCAATTCAAATGATGTTTAACTGATGTGGCTCATGCAATGGAATGTTTTTTTGTAATATCAGTTGAGTTCAATCAAACAATCACAGCCCATATTTTAGCACATATTTTACTTCCTGCTTTGCTCCTACGGGTTACACTCGCAATGACCTCTGGTCCACCCGCTACGCCATCATTGACTTGAATGGGGATGCAAGTTCTATTCATACAATTTCTATGGCAGCTCATGCGGTCAGGACCGTCATCAAAAATTCCATGACCGTCACAGCCCTAGCATGCGTGTGTGTGTGTGTGACGACGGTTGGCCCTATCTATTTGAGGGAGTTTTTCCCAGAATGATCCAAAACATTGAGTCCCATTGCTATTGGCCTCTGTCTGTCTGACTGGGCACCAGTCACACCAGTAACTGTTCTGGTGTAGTGTGGTCTGATGTTGTGACTACCAGGAAATAAAAAACTTGGAAGGGTGACCTGACCACACACTCTCTCTCTCTAACTGCCGTCTCCAATGTTCACTTCTATCCTTCTTTCTTTATTGTATTTCTGATGAGGTTGCCACAGTGAACAAAGAGCATCTTTCTCTCTACCTCTCACCCTTCTCCGTTCCTTGCTGTCGTTCAGTGAACAAAGAGCTATGTTTCCAGGTCAGCTCAAAGCTAGGATGATGAGTTAATCCCAGGTGGCATTTATCTTCAGGATTCTCTTACCTCGTCTCCTAAACACCTGCCTGTTCCACCAATAAACAGGGGATTCCTATTGTTCTGTTGTAGAAAGGTTCTGCAATCAGAACTCAGGAAAGTTGAGAAGGAAAAATAACCTTTGAACTAATCCAGCATGAACCAAAGCAAACAATGAATCACTCCGTATCTCCCGGCCTGGGTGGTTTACACCGCGGCTAGGCTGCTAGCTCTAGAATGGTTAGCTTAGCCAGTTAGCCATAACAAACACAGCTCGTTTACTGATACGGTGTGGGGATTAGCACGCCACACACACAGTTAATGGACTCCATATTGGCCCTGTAATAAGATACACAGCAGTCTTACTGAGTAGCTCACACAGAGTAGCTTAGGACCCTACAGGATCACTGACTAGCACTGAATCCTTTTAAAACTTCTGTCTGACTGACAATTCTCGGTCTGTCCGTCTTGTTTGATGTCTGTCTGATTGGCTTCATACTAGTATGTATCAGCTCTCAGGTATCAGTCTCTCAGCACACCTCAAATCAAATACAAGTTTATTGGTCAGGTACACAGATTTACAGGTGTTATAGTACGTGCAGTGAAATGCTCATGTTACAACAGTGCATTAGAAAGGGAAAGGGGGATACCTAGTCAAGTTGTACAACTGAATGCCTTCAACTGAAATGTGTCTTCCGCATTTAACCCAACCCCTCTGAATCAGAGGTGCGGGGGGGCTGCCTTTATCGACATCCACCTCTTCGGCGCCTGGGGAACAGTGGGTTAATTGCTTTGCTCAGGGGCAGAATGACAGATTTTCACCTTGTCGGCTCGGGGATTCGATCCAGCAACCTTTCGGTTATTCAATGTACAATACAAATACACAAACTAAATGCTAAATTTACATGAAGTACATTTGTGGTGCTTGCTTTAGCTCGTTAAAAGTATTTTTAGTGGTAGTGGAAGAAGCTCCAAACGTTTAACTTGGCTATTAAAAGCAAAGCAGTTACATATAGTCAAAAACAGTCAAAAAAAATATTGAGTCTGATTACTTTGATAGACTACTATATCATTGTTTGTCTACATGTAGTTATATTTTACCTTCTCTAATGGTCCGTAGGCTGCGTTGCACGGTAGTGAACCCCCATCTGGTTGGCGATCCTGTTGTGCTTTTCTGACTAGGAAACACCATCTTCAACCTAGCTAGGAACACGGAGGTAGGATTAGAGATGACTTTGTTTTGATTTCAAACATTATTTTTGTGGAGTAAAGAACGACATGCTGACTGAACTGAATAGGTTACACGACCCCTTGTTCGAATTATAATGTCTAAACTACAATTGGTGCGTTGTGAAAACTGAAAGAAGAAAGACATGACAAAGCGCTCTTCTGTCAGAAGATGGGAATAAAAGGTAGGATCCTGTGCAATAATTTACACGTAGAATGTTCATTCAAATTATGTTAACTGATGTGGTTCATGCAATGGAATATCTTTTTTGTAATATCAGTTGAGTTGAATCAACAAATCTCAGCACATATTTTAGCACAAATTTGACTTCCTGCTTTGCAATGTGTCACAGTCGTCTTCATCTGAAGAGGAGAGGCGAGATGGATCGGAAGACCAAAATGCGGCGTGGTAGGTTTCCATGGTAAATCTTTAATCAAGAAAGTACTGAACACTGAAAACTATACAAAACCAGTAAACAAAATAACAACCGTGCCGCTAATGCGAGCTGCGCTGAAACCAGCCATCAACATAGACAATCACCCACAAACAAACAGTGCAACCCAGGCTACCTAAGTATGATTCTCAATCAGAGACAACTAATGACACCTGCCTCTGATTGAGAACCATACTAGGCCGAAACATAGAAATACCCCAAAACATAGAAAAACAAACATAGACTGCCCACCCAACTCACGCCCTGACCATACTAAATAAATACAAAACAAAGGAAATAAAGGTCAGAACGTGACACAATGACAGCCAGTCCACCTATTATGCCATCATGACTTGAATGGGGACACCAGCTATATTTATACTATTTCCATGGCAGGAGGCAAAGCTCACTCTACATTCAAGATTTTATTTGAATGATGATGTAATGATCAAACAATAGAATAATGTAAGAAACTCACAGGTATGCTGTTCAAGGTCAGATAGAAACTCAAATGTTATTATATTGGGCTCACCTTGACTTGACAGCCATATGCAGTGTAACTTTAGTCAGATGCTCTGTCCTTCTCTCTGCTGTAAATCCATTCATCCATTCAATCTTTCTTAACATCCTGTTTCTGGTTGTTGTGGTCCATCATAAAAAGCAGTCAATGTTGAAAGGAGAGAAAATATATCATAGTTTTGGAACTTTTTTGGGGGGCTTTCTGAATTTGAAGACTTGCTATTGTGGTGGAAGGGAGGAACTCGTGAGGAATTAAAAAGTTTTAGGCGATTATTAGGGTAGATAAATATGACGGTGCATCTAGTGATGACAGTTCTTTAAAATTATTGTTGTGGTAAATTAAGTAGTTGAACTTCAATAACTTTTTGTCTAACTGGTTGGGAAAATGGTCAAAGTAGCTGATTTGTGTCAACAGTTCAATTGTTCATAGGGAATGGAAAGCTTCAAGTTTTATTAGTCGTATGTACGAGATACACATGGAATGCTTACTTGCAGGTTCCTTCTCGACAATGCAACAACAATAAGAAACAATAAAAGATAAGATAAGAACATACAGTAAATGACTCAGTTGTCACGCCCTGACCTTAGAGCTTTTTAGGTCTCTATTTTGGTTTGGTCAGGGTGTGATTTGGGTGGGCATTCAATGTTCCGTTTTCTATGTTTTTGTATTTCTTTGTTTTGGCCGGGTATGGTTCTCAATCAGGGACAGCTGTCTATTGTTGTCTCTGATTGGGAACCATACTTAGGTAGCTTTTTCCCACAGGGTTTTTGTGGGTAGTTGTTTTCTGTATAGTTTAGTTTCCTTACAGAACTGTTCGTTTTCCTCTTTGTTATTTTTTGTTCAAGTGTTCTGATTTAATAAAACATCATGAACACGTACCACGCTGCGCTTTGGTCCAGTCATTTACAGCAGGAGGAGAGTGACATCCGTAGGATGAAAATCAAATCAAACTTTATTTGTCACATGCGTCGAATACAACAAGTGTAGACCTTACTGTGAAATGCTTACTGACAAGCCCTTAACCAACAATGCAGTTCAAGAAGAGTTAAGAAAATATTTACCAAATAAGCTAAAGTAAAACATTTAAAATAATAAAAAGTAACACAATAATATAACCATAATGAGGCTACATACAGAGGATACCGGTACCGAGTCAGTGTGTGGGATACAGGTTAGTTGAGGTAATTTGTACATGTAGGTAGGGGTAAAGTGACTATGCATAGATAATAAACAGCGAGTAGCAGCAGTGTACAAAACAATTAGAGGGGGGTCCATGTAATTGTCCAGTGGCCATTTGATTAATTGTTCAGCAGTCTTATGGCTTGGAGGTAGAAGCTGTTAAGGAGCCTTTTGGTCCAAGACTTGGCGCTCCGATACCGCATGCCGCGTGGTAGCAAAGAAAACAGTCTATGACTTGGGTGAATGAAGTCTCTGACAATTTAATGGGCTTTCCTCTGGCACCGCCTATTATGTAGGTACTGAACTGCAAGAAGCTTGGCCCCAATGATGTACTGGGCCATACGCACTACACTCTGTAGCGCCTCATGGTCATATGCCGAGCAGTTGCCATACCAGGCGGTGATGCAACCAATCAGGATGCTCTCGATGGTGCAGCTGTAGAACTTTTTGAGGATCTGGGGACCCATGCCAAATATTTTCAGTCTCCTGAGGGGAAAAAGGTTTTGTCGTGCCCTCTTCAAGACTGTGTTGGTGTGTTTGGGCCATGATAGTTTGTTGGTGATGTCGACACCAAGGAACTTGAAACTCTCGACCCGCTCCACTGCCCCGTTAATGTTAATGGGGGCCTCTTCTGCCTTTTGCTGTTGTCCACGATCAGCTCCTTTGTAAAATACACACATTAGAATTTGTATAATACCGGACTGCACAATTTATAGTCCAATATGTAACTGTGTATTAGGGATTGGGGGCAGTGTATAAAGTGAGCAGTATAATACGAGTCTGGTAGCAGAAGTTGTGGTGTGTGTGTGTGTGTGTGTGTGTGTGTGTGTGTGTGTGTGTGTGTGTGTGTGTGTGTGTGTGTGTGTGTGTGTGTAGCATGAATGTGCATTCAGAAAGTATTCAGACCCCTTCACTTTTTCCACATTTTGTTACGTTACAGCCTTATTCTGAAATTGATTAAATGATATACTTTTTTCTTATCAATCTACACATAATACCCTATAATCACAAAGCAAAACAGGTTTTTAAATATTTTTGCAAATGTTTACAAATAATTTATGTAAGTATTCAGACCCTTTGCTCTGAAACTCAAAATAGAGCTCAGATTCATCCTGTTTCCATTGATAATACTTGAGATGTTTCTACAACTTGATTGGAATTAATTCAATTGATTGGACATTATGTGGAAAGGCATATAAGGTCCCTCAGTGGACAGTGCATGTCAGAGCAAAAGCCATGAGGTTGAAGGAATTGTCCATTGAGCTCAGAGACTGGATTGTGTCGAGGCACAGATCTGGGGAAGGGTACCAAAAAATGTCTGCAGCATTGAAGGGGAATACAGTGGCCTCCAACATTCTTAAATGCGAGAAGTTTGGAACCACCAAGACTCTTTCTAGAGCTGTCCACCCGGCTAAACTGAGCAATTGGGGGAGAAGGGCCTTGGTCAGGGAGGTGACCAAGAACCCAATGGCCAATCTGATAGAGCTCCAGAGTTTCTCAGTGGAGATGGAAGAACCTTCCAGAAGGAAAACCATGCCTGCAGCACTCCACCAATCAGGCCTTTATGGTAGAGTGGCCAGACGGAAGCCACTCCTCAGTAAAAGGTACATTACTGCCTGCTTGAAGTTTGCCAAAAGGTACCTACAGGACTCTCAGACCGAGAGAAACAAGATTCTCTGGTCTGATGAAACCAAGATTGAACTCCTTGGCCTGAATGCAGGCACCGCTCATATCTGGCCAATACCATCAGTATAGTGAAGCAAGGTAGGGAATTGATTGGGAGTCCCATAGGGCGGGGCACAATTGTCCCAGCTTCGTCCGGGTTTGGCCGTGGTAGGCCATCTTTGTAAATAAGAATATGTTCTTAACTGACTTGCCTAGTTAAATAAATAATAAAATAAAAAAAATGGTGGTGGCGGCATCATGCTGTGGGGATGTTTTCAGCAGCCTCCTCCAGAGCTCTCAGGACCTCAGACTGGGGAAAGGGTTCAATTTCCAACAGGACAATGACCCCGAGAACACAGGCAAGACAATGCAGGAGTGGCTTCAGGAAAAGTATCTGCATGTCCTTGAGTGAACCAGCCAGAGCCCAGACTTGAACCCGATCGAACACCTCTGGAGAGACATGAAAATAGCTGTGCAGCGACGCTCCCCATCCAACTGGACGACAGAGCTTGAGAGGATCTTCAGAGAAGAATGGGAGAAACTCCCAAAATATAGGTGTGCCAAGCTTGTAGCGTCACACCCAAGACCTGCAATGCATTTAAATTAACAGGTGTGCCTTGTTAAAAGTTATTTTGTGGAATTTCTTTCCTTCTTAATGCGTTTGAGACAATCAGTTGTGTTGTGACTAGGTAGAGGTGGTATACAGAAGATAGCCCTATTTGGTAAAAGACCAAGTCCATATTTTGTCAAGAACAGCTCAAATAAGCAAAGAGAAACGACAGTCCATAATTTCATTTAAGACATGAAGGTCAGTCAATGCGGAAAATTTCAAGAAGTTTGAAAGTTACTTCAAGTGCAGTCGCAAAAACCATCAAACGCTGTGATGAAACTGGCTCTCTTGAGGACCGCCACAGTAAAGGAAGACCGAGAGTTACCTCTGCTTCAGAGGAGTTGACTGCACCTCAGAATGCAGCCCAAGTAAATGCTTCACAGAGTTCAAGTAACAGGCACATCTCAACATCAACTGTTCAGAGGAGACAGCGTGAATTGCACCTTCATGGTCGAATTTCTGCAAAGAAACCACTACTAAAGGACACCAATAAGAACAAGAAACTTGCTTGGGCTTAGAAACACGAGCAATGGACATTAGACTGGTGGGAATCTGTCCTTTGGTCTGATCAGTCCAAATTTGAGATTTCTGATTCCGACCACCACGGCTTTGTGAGACGTAGAGTAGGTGAACACTTAACCAGTATGACTACCATAGCATTCTGCAGCGATACGCCTTGCCATCTGGTTTGAGCTTAGTGGGACTATCATTTGTGACCGACCGGCTCAAATTGGTGTTATGTAGCAATATTTTAAATTGTGTTTTTTTTTGGATAAAGACACATCTTCCAAATGGAATATCATACACTACAGTTGAGGATCAATGGGAAAGTAAATTTGCTTTGAAAGTTGATAAACTCATAAACTCACTTTTGATAAAATGGCCTTTGAATGTTTTGGTACTACTATTGGAGAGCCCTTCTTTGTTGACACCCATTCGGCATCGTTCACACTCTCTTAAGCTTTAGCCCCACCAATCTCTTTAAAGTCACCCGCGACAGCAAAGACTGCTACCAGGTGAGAGGATTCTTGCTGGCTAATAGTCTTGTACAGTTTTCTGAGTGCCGCCCTGGTGTTTGCTTGTGCACAGCTGTGATAATACCACAAGTGAATTCCTTTTGCGTACAGTGGGGTTGGCATTTTAGCATCAGAAACTCAAGGTCGAATGAACAAGGGCTCGCAATGTTGGAAGTCTGGGAGTTGATGATGTGGAAATGTTGGAGGTGTGGGAGTTGATGATGTCACAATGGGACGTTTAGAATGTTGAAGAAATCCCATGAAAGCTTAGTAGTTTAAAAAGTCTAAAATATATCAAAAGTTGTATACAAGTGCACTGGTCCTGTCAATGGCGGGTGTAAGAGGAGTAGGATTCCAAATAATAAGAATAAGAAGTATTACAAATATTTCAGAGGGGACTCTTGCTTTGCAAGCCCCACTAATAATCCCAGAGACCACCCTTACCCTTTCTCAGACCACCCTTACCCCTCTTACTCCCCTCTGAGAGCTCTAATTCCCTTGTTTGTTTGGGGATAATTTAAGGAAGCCTAAACATGAGGTGAACTGTGGCCAGGTGAAGACGAGAGACTGTCAGACAGACACCTCAGAGGACAGGTGTTGACAGAACTCTCGTCAGCCTCACCCTCTCTCTCCCCCTCTCTTCCCCCTCTTTTCCCCCTCTCGCCCACCTCCTCCAGCCACCCTACTCTCACCTTCCCACCTGCCTTTCCTCCTCTCGCCTCTCACCAGCCTCCCCCACCCACCCTCTATCCCCTCTTACCCACCTGTCCCTCCCTACCTCCTCTCAACCGCCTCACTCGCTCTCCTCCTCTAATGAACTTGGAGGTAAGCCTCCTCGCTCTCCTCCCTCTCACCCCCCCCCACCCCCCCAGGGGCATCTTCACTCAGCACCACACCTGTGTTTGTGTTGCCGAGCAGGTTGCCACGGTAACTACAAATCTGGATGACTGAGGTGATGCTTTTAGCGGTGCTAATGAACTCGGAGGTAAGGAAATCTCCCCTCGATCCCCTCTGAGCCTTGGCGTGGCGTAGGCAGATTTTGTATTATTGGCCAGACAGAATTAGACGTTTTGTCTATGTTTTGTCTCTGGGTCAAACACACTGTCTGTCTCATTCTCTCTCTTTGTTCTGTTCTGTCATGTGTTCAGTCACGCGAGAAACATGCCACATCTCTTTCTTCTTTTCTCTCTCTCCCTTTCTCTGTCTCAATCTCAGTCTCTGTCTCTCTCTCTCTCCCCCCTGTTCTCTCCCTCCTTACCCTCCCAATCTCATTGGATCACACCTGAGAAGATTTAGAGAGCAGCTAACTCCCTCTCTTTCTCTCTCTGTCTCCAGTATCCCCCTTTCTTTCTTTCTCTCTTTCTTTCTCTTCACATCCTCGCTGTCCCTCTCCCTCTCCTCCCTCCACTCCCTCCCACCCTTCCTTCCCTCCAGTTGAGTCAGCCCGGAGTGAGAGGTTGATTCTCTCAGGTGTGAACAGACATTCTCTTGGCGGAGAGAGAGAAAGAGAGGATAAATTACCTTGGATGAAATACAATTCTTTTCTCAATTTGAAACTCTGGATCTGTCAGGATCTAAGTTGTACAATGATGGCTGACAGTTCCTTGGCCCGGCCGCGTGAGTGTGTGCATGTACGTGTGTGCGTGTGTCCAAGTACCCAATGTTCAGATATATCAGCCACACCGCACTCCAAGTTCCGATTAGTCAGCTACTCCAGTCATAAGTCACTATTGATAACAAGAGTGATAGAGGCCACTGAAAGGTTTATGAAGAAATCTTTACATAGAAATCCAGCTAATTTATTCCCTGTATTAGCTGTGTATGTACTCATACTGAGGTTAGTTAGGGGTAAATAAGGGTCGGTTCAAATCCCTACCTGTGCGGGGGTGGGGGGAATAGTAAGACTGGGGGAGGGATTTCACATGGAATCTTCCACTAAGCCACTCACCTCCTGGGCCCTTGCTCCCTGACATCAATGTTTAATGGGATTTGTGCTCTGGAACCCCTCTGTTGTTGAAACTTCAATGTTTCCATGACAACTCAGCAGCATTCAATTCAAACTCCAAAGCAGCAGTTACTTTTTTTAAATATTTTTTTCCCTCGTCCGGAATCAATGTAATTTTTTCACAACATACATGGCTAGTTCAAACAGGTTCAAGGAAAGGTAGCAGTCATGTCACATAGCTGGAATAGGTGTGATTTTGTGCTATTTGCTATTGTAAGTGAAAGCATTGTTCAGTGTGTAAAAAATATTAATGAAACATGTAAAGTGTTGGTCCCATGTTTCATAAACTGGAAAAGAAACCCCAGAAATATTCAATACGCTCAAAAAACATATTTGTCTCCAACTTTTGTGAGCGGTTTTCCTTTGCCAAGATAATCCATCCACCTGACAGGTGTGGTATATCAAGAAGCTGATTAAACCTCATGATGATTACACAGGTGCACCTTGTGCTGGGGACAATAAAAGGCCACTTTAAAATGTGCAGTTTTGTCACACAACAGAATGTCACAAGTTTTGCGATAGCGCGCAATTGGCATGCTGACAGCTCGAAGCTGTTGCCTGAGAATTTAATCTTCATTTCCCTACCATAAGCTGCCTCTGTTGTCGTTTTAGAGAATTTGGCAGTACGTCCAACCGGCCACACTACCGCATACCACGTATATCCACGACCGCCCAGGACCACTTTCTTCACCTGCGGGACCGTCTGAGACCAGCCACACGGACAGCTGGTGGGGTGGTGTGCTGAGGAGTATTTATGCCCAGTCATGTGAAATGAATGAATTTATTTCAGTTTAAATTGTTGCATGTTGCATTTATATTTTTGTTCAGCATAACTGAAGTAGAGACAATGATGTGGGTAAATGTAGTTAATTTGACTATATTATACAACGGGTGGGTCTAATACTGAATGCTGATTGGTTAAACCACATTCCAGCCAGTGTCTATTCCACAAGTTCCACCGGCTAAATCTATCTTGTTAAAATGCCTATTTATTCAGTTCCATCTGGCTGCGCAATCCATCTCATCAGCCCAGCCAGTCAGTTTATAAACTTGACCTCCACTATGAAAAAACATCTTGACATTATCTCACGTTTCTTTTAGACTAACATTTAGTTTTCAACAGCGGAGATTCGTATAAATCTTGCTCTCTGTCTCTCCAACATTTGCAAAATTGTTTCAATATTCAAATTCGATCTCCAGATGTCCCATAGTAAATTGGGAGTTAGGATGAGAGGCAGGCAGCTTTTCTCAGCCAGTCGAAATCATGAATCAGCATCATTTTTATGGCTATATCATAAATGTCAATTGAAAAGAGGTAAAACGAAAGATGTGCTGCTAGAGTGCAGTCTTTCCAGCTTCAGTTTGAAGTGATTGTTGTGTTGTTGCCTAGCTCCTCTAAACAACCGTGTCCTGACGAGTGAGCAAATGTCCTATGCCAGGTAATAGCATGCCTTTATTAGCTCATTGTTACGGATGTATCCAAATAAATGTCAGTAGAAAACAGCTTAAACACTTACTTCGCTGTTATTCTGATTGCATTGTTTGTTGTGGCTGTATATCACCCGTAGTTGGCTAGCTAGTAAGCAAGGGATAAGAACTTTGCCAGCTAGTATGGCAATGGAACGTTTCAAATGAACAACTGGATCCATAGATGCAGAACAAAACGACTGAATGACTGGGTTGCGTCTCTGGCAACCGAACCAATAGAACGAACGACCAGCCGGCTTGGGTAGTAATATTAGATTTGTATCGGGACTAAATCATGTGGAAGGATGAAATATTATGAATACATTCACCAAAATAACGTTTTTAATGTGTTTTTTTTTATTTTTACATTGGATAAAAGTTGAAATCAGAGCTAGAGAATGGTATATCATACACTACATTTGAGGAACAATGGAAAAGTAATTGTGCTTTGAAAGTTGATAAACTTGTAATCTCACTTTTGAGAAAATGGCCTTTGAATGTTTTGGTACACCTACTGGAGACCTCTTCTTTGTCTACAGCCATTCAGAATTGTTCACACCCTATTAAGCTTTAGCCCCACCCATCTCTTTAAGGGTTGATCCGAGCGTTCTGTCCTAACAACAGCAGTCAAGTACCCAAGCTAACTGGCTAACATTGGCTAGCTTGATAGTTACTTCCAGACACAAATGAGAGAACAGCTCACTCTGACCATTTTACTTGCCCTAATAGAGCTGGTTATGCTGTTTTTATGTTATCTAGAGCATTGGTTACTGCAAGTGTTCTGCTGGCAATAATTGACACTTTTTTGCCAACATTTATCAACACTGGCCATATTCAACGGGTGTTGAGCGTTCGTAAATTCGTCAGATATTCTGCTCTCTGGCACATACAGATTAGAGTGTTCTGAAATCTGAGTAGACAGCCACAGCGAATTTACCAGCTACGTCTATCAACAGTTGTCACAGTGACAACATTAACATTCTATTGAAATGGTTACTTGCATAGTGGAGTCTTTTCTTAAGACATCTAGCTAGCTAAACACTAAACCATAATTTCAACTCATGATGTTACTACACTGCATGAATCTTTAGATAGCTAACCAACCAGGTTCAATGTTAGCTAGCTAACATTAGGCTATAACAACAAAGAAAATGGCTCTGCGATACGAATAATATTACTACACAGATCATACACATAACGTTAGCTGGCTGACCTAACAACAGCAGTCAAGTACCCAAGCTAACTGGCTAACGGGCTAGTTTGCTAGCTACTTTCAGACACAAATAAGAGAACAGCTCACTCACCATTTTAGTCGCCCTATTGAAATGGATACTTGCGTAGTGGAATCTTTTGTTAAGACATATAACTAGCTAGCTAAACATTGAACCATAATCCCAACTCATGACGTTACTACCCTGCATGAATCTGCTAAACAATCAGGCTGAATGTTAGGTAGCTAAGATTAGGGTATAACTAGCAAAGCAAACTAGCAAAGCTCTAAGATACAAATAATATTACTACACAGATCATAAATATAATGTTAGCTAGCAATCCAGCCAGCTAACGTTAGCTAGCTAGCTAACAGTTCACTTTAACTTGAAATGAAAACGACTTTCTGACAAAATTAGAAACGTGTAATATCTGAATACCCGTATACATGGATGGACACTTCTCACTCTCTCACAGATGCCATGGCTGCTCTTAGTTTGAATATGTAATCCGGAGCCATCTGTTTTCTCCATCTCCATAGCTACCATACTCTAATTCCCTTGATTTCAAAACAGAAAATGGATAGCAACACTTCAGCAGTTCTATCACGCAATATATTAAAAAAATAGCACTGTTAGACAGAAGTGTGCTACATGGCAGACCAATCCGAACTCATCTCTCGGCATGTCCAGCCCACTCATTATCTAGGCCTATCACGGTTAGGGGGAAGGCTGCTGACTTTTTCTGTGGCTAAACCAACTAGGCTCGTAAATTAACCATTTTATTTGTATTTAAAGATGTCATACACGTTTGTTAAGAAGGCACATGAAAGTTCACATGTTCAGAAGGTATTTCTGCCAAAAAAACGCATTTTGATTTAAAAAAATGGTTTACATTCAAATGGCTCTCCTGAGTAGTAGTAACACGCGACATACGCCTAGTTTCCTGAAACGAGTCACATATGTCAATCATTCTTTGAATACGTTGGTAACCCATTGTACAAAAGTGATAATTTGTGGGCTATACTCAGCCTTGTCTCAGGATGGTAAGTTGGTGGTTGAAGACATCCCTCTAGTGGTGTGAGAGCTGTGCTTTGGCAAAGTGGGTGGGGTTATATCCTTCCTGTTTGGCCCTGTCTGGGGGTGTCCTCGGATGGGGCCACAGTGTCTCCTGACCCCTCCTGTCTCAGCCTCCAGTATTTATGCTGCAGTAGTTTATGTGTCGGGGGGCTAGGGTCTGTTTGTTATATCTGGAGTACTTCTCCTGTCCTATTTGGTCCTGTGTGAATTTAAGTGTGCTTTCTCTAATTCTCTCTTTCTTTCTCTCTCTCGGAGGACCTGAGCCCTAGGACCATGCCCCAGGACTACCTGACATGATGACTCCTTGCTGTCCCCAGTCCACCTGGCCGTGCTGCTGCTCCAGTTTCAACTGTTCTGCCTTATTATTATTCGACCATGCTGGTCATTTATGAACATTTGAACATCTTGGCCATGTTCTGTTATAATCTCCACCCGGCACAGCCAGAAGAGGACTGGCCACCCCACATAGCCTGGTTCCTCTCTAGGTTTCTTCCTAGGTTTTGGCCTTTCTAGGGAGTTTTTCCTAGCCACCGTGCTTCTACACCTGCATTGCTTGCTGTTTGGGGTTTTAGGCTGGGTTTCTGTACAGCACTTTGAGATATCAGCTGATGTACGAAGGGCTATATAAATACATTTGATTTGATTTGATTTTGATTTGATAATGTCCTCGGAGCCGGTGTATGGAAGATATATTGGCACAGTTTGGGCCTAACAACACCCGAGCCAATATATCCTCCAAACACTGGCTTCTTGGGCATTATCACTTAAATAAGCCACTCTGTCTCTGAATATGAACTCCAGCTGCAATGACCAGTGTGTGTGAGTGAAGGTAAGCTTACCAACAAACACACTGCTTAGCTTCCTGGACTGAGAGGAAACACACACACACACACACACACACACACACACATACAGAGAGAAAAGCTTCCACATAACTGTCTGGTAGTGTGAGTCAGACAGCCATTTTGAGGTTTGTCTGTCTGTAAGGCTGGGTAAGGGTCATCCGTCATGGAACGTGACGGCAGACTTCATAACTCATCATCCCTCAGTGTTATGGCTCAGTGGTATTATAGCATCTTTATAATGACAGAGTTACTGACACCAAGAGACCCTGAATAACCCTGCAGTGCCAACTCAACGCCCCCTCCCCCTACAACCTCCCCAAACCTGAGAAACCAGAGCCAACACAATGCCTGATCCCCTGTCTGACCCTCTCCTTCTCACTCTGAAGCTAACACACAACCATCCCCCAGGACTAACCTACATGCCCCTCTCCTGGCCAAGTGGACTAGATTGGCGTGGGGTAGGGTGGAGTGAGGTAGGGTAGAATGAGATGGGAGGGGTGTCTCGTTTCCCACTGTCGGCAAACATCCTCCCCAAGACTCCCCTCTTCCTCCACCTCTCCATTCCCCCATCCATCCCCAGTCGCAGATGTGCCAATGTAGCCCGTGTCTTACGTATTTCCATTCCCTTCTCTCATCAAAGAAACCAAATGGAATCAGGAAAAAAAGGACAGAAGTGGAGAGAGAGAGTGGCATGATTTTTTTTTTGCCTGCTCGCTTTTCACGGCCTGTGGTTTTATTGGACTTTCCGCAGGGCGAGGTTAAACGGCCACCGCTGCCCCATTCACACGCACACAGAAGCACACACCTCAACGCGGCTGTGCTGTTGCCAGTAAAGGAACACGCATTGACAGCAGGGAAAGTAACAGAGCAGGCTTTGTGTTACTCAGCAGTCCATTAGGGTAAGAGTGGTGTGTGTTTGTGTTTGTTTGGAGCAGTACAGCGCTACAACTAGGGAGGGAGGAGACCCACAGCCCACTCCAAACAGAGATATGAGCTTTACTGGCCAGGGGAGTACAGGTGTGCATGTTTTCCTGTATGTGTGTGTGTGCAAATAAGTTTATTAGTGGATTGGGCTGGGGGTTTGGGTATCCCTCCCTGTGTTTCCATAAGGCTTACACCTCCAGGCTGGAGAGTTCTGATAACCTGAGTTTAACCTGGTCAACAAGAGTTTGGATTGGATGGTGTTACAGTTCAGGCCCTCGCCATCCCATAGTATGCATACATACCACAATAGTTAACAGTCTAAGTTCTAGTTATACTGCCCAGGCCCCGTCTGTGGGAATGTCACAGTTTAAGTATGTGATAAGGATAGTAAAGTGTGTGTTTGTGTGTATTGACAGCAGTGGTGGTTAGTGCCGTTTAAGATGTGGGAGGACAATATTTTTCATGAGCATTATTTCTATTACAGCATATTGGATTACTGTCATTCATATTCCATTCACCCAGTTCAATGTAACACCGATAGGTTTAGGTACTACAAGATACTCAACTTTTCCCTATACCCATTGTGAGGTTGCTACAACCTAGCCCATGAATGAAAGTTTACAAAGTGGGTGCACACAAGTTGAGAGAAACATTTGAGGTGACAGACGTTTAAGAAACATTTTTCAATAGTATCATCGGAATGAATGCACCCCTGATCACGCATTAACACAGTTCACTTTCATTGCAGCCATGTTATATCCCTTCTCGCATCTATGTGCTCTCCTCCTTTCACCGTGTCCCTTCGCTTGTGGACATCAATGCACAACACATCAGCTGTATGTGACCAGGCAAAAAAAACTTTCCAAGCCAAACCATATCATAACTGCTACATATAGCCTACATATTTGTCACAATATTAGCTAAAGTAATGCCATTTTCAACATAATAGAACTAACGCTTTAGTAAATCTGCTACAATCATGCAGTAATGTTACAGTGTACAGTCAGTAAATCAAATCAAATGTTATTTGTCACGTACACACGGTTAGCAGATGTTACTGCGAGTGTAGCAAAATGCTTGCCGTACCAGGCTGTGATACAACCTGACATGATGCTCTTCGATTGTGCATCTGAAAAAATGTATAAGGGTTTAGGTGACAAGCCAAATTTCTTCAGCTGTCTGTGTGGGTGGACCATTTCAGTTGGTCCATGATGTGTACGCCGAGGAACTTAAAACTTTCCACCTTCTCCACTACTGTCTGGTCGATGTGGATAGGGGGGTTGTTTAGGGGGGTTGTTGAACGAGAGGTTGTTTTCCTGACACCACACTCTGAGTGTCTGGTGTACTTTTTGTAGTCCGTAATTGCCTGTAGACCCTGCCACATACACTACCGTTCAAAAGTTTGAGGTCACTTAAAAATGTCTTTGTATAAGAAAGAAAAGCAAATTTTTTGTCCATTAAAATAACATAAAATTGATCAGAAATACGATGTAGACAATGTTAATGTTGTAAATGACTATTGTAGCTGGAAACGGCAGATTTTTTAAATGGAATATCTACATAGGCTTACAGAGGCCCATTATCAGCAACTATCACTCCTGTGTTCCAATGGCATGTTGTGTTAGCTAATCCAAGTGTATCACTTTAAAAGGCTAATTGATCGTGAAGAAACTCTTTTGCAATTATGTTAGCACAGCTGAAAACTCTTGTCCTGATTAAAGAAGCAACGCAACTCGCCTTCTTTCGACTAGTTGAGTATATGGAGCATCAGCATTTGTGGGTTCGATTACAGAAACAAAGAAACCCGTCAGTCTATTCTTGTTCTGAGAAATGAAGGCAATTCCATGCGAGAAATTGCCATCTCATACAACGCTGTGTACTACTCCCTTCAAAGAACAGTGCAAACTGGCTCTAACCAGAATAGAAAGAGGAGTGGGAGGCCCCGGTGCACAACTGAGCAAGAGGAGAAGTACATTAGAGTGTCTAGTTTGAGAAACAGACACCTCACAAGTTCTCAACTGGCAGTGTCATTAAATAGTACTCGCAAAACACCAGTCTCACAGCCAACAGTGAAGATGCGACTCCGGGATGCTGGCCTTCTCGGCAGAGTTGCAAAGAAAAAGCCATATCTCAGACTGGCCAATTTAAAGAAAATTGTAATATCTGATAATGTAGCTAGTCAGACTATCTTACCCATATACATCATTAATGGTTGGACACTTCTCCTGTCGGGTGCCATGGTTGCCCTTAGTTTCCGGACTATATCTTCAAACTATCATAGTTCAATTCCGCTGATTTCAAAACTCTGTCCTCCAGAAAGTGGAGAGCAACACTTAAGAAGTTTTAATACACAAAACATATAGTTTTGTTTAAAGCCGCGTTAGATAGGATTACCTAGATATACCGACTAGCTCAAATAGACAGATGTGTGCTATATGGCAGACCAATCCAAACTCATCTCTCGGCATGTCCAGCCCACTCATTATCTCAACCAATCATGGCTAGCGGGAAGGTTGCTGACTTTTTCTTTGGCTAAACCAGCTAGGCTTGTCATTTAACAATTATATTTGTATTTACAGATGGAGTACAAGTTCATTATTAAGGCACATGAAAGTTACATTTTTTTAATGTTTTCATTGAACCTTTATTTAACTAGGCAAGTCAGTTAAGAACAAATTCTTATTTACAATGACGGCCTAACCCTGCCAAACCCGGACGACGCTGGGCCAATTGTGAGACAACCTATGGGACTCCCAATCACTGCCGGAGGTGATACAGCCTGGATTCACACCAGGGACTGTAGTAATGCCTCTTGCAGTAAGATGCAGTGCCTTAGACCGCTGCACCACTCAGGAGCCCTAGTTCACATTGTCGAGAATGCATTTCTGCCAAAAAAAAACGCATGTTGATAAAATATATATATATATATGTTCAAAAGGCTCTCCTGTGAAGTAGTGACCTGTGACATACGTCTAGTTTTCTGAAACGGGTCACATATTTAGTTTAATCTAAAAAGGATAACTGTATTTTTTTACAAATGTTATTTAACCTTTATTTATACAGGTTTTTCTCATTGAGATAACATCTCTTTTTTCCAAGAGAGACCTGGTC
The DNA here is from genome assembly GCF_057628025.1 of Oncorhynchus mykiss. Classification (NCBI taxonomy): domain Eukaryota; kingdom Metazoa; phylum Chordata; class Actinopteri; order Salmoniformes; family Salmonidae; genus Oncorhynchus; species Oncorhynchus mykiss. The sequence goes on from NC_143025.1 coordinate 36,784,352, forward strand.
CAATAGCAGCCGGGAGCACAATGTTTTAGACAAAACAACTTACATACACTAACACAACATTAAACAAAACTATAAATACACATACAGTACAACAATTACATATTACGTTAAAACACCCAAATGTCTTGACTAAAAAACAGCTGTCCTAAAGACAATTACACTCGTCTATGATATATCGATCAAGTGCTTAAAATTCACTAGATCATCAAGTTTTAAAATGTTCAGGAGAGAATTCCAGGACCACGGAGCTGAGTAAGTAAAACTATTTCTACCATGTTCTAATTTTTGGTACTGTTAGAAGCAAATGAGAATGGTACCGTAATTGATATTTATGTACTGACCTGATTAAAAAGAACAGAGATAAAATTGCATTTTACCCAATATGGCCTTATAAATCAGTGTATACCAGTGTTTAAGCCTACGCAAGGTCAATGACGACTAGCCAACAGCGCTGTAGAGATCACAATGATGTGTTAGACGTTTTTGATTTGTAATGAACCTGAGGGCTGTATGATACACTTAATCAAGCGCTCTCAGGGTCGTGGTTGAGGCCTGCATATATTTAACATTACTTAAATCTAAAACCGCCAGTAATGTACATCGTACCAGCTCCTTCCTGGCCTCCAAAGAAAAACAAGCCTCATGCCAGTAATAAAAACCTATTCTCAGCTTGAGCTTCCTTATCAAGTTCTCTACATGCACAGTGAAGCTCAGCTTATCATCAACCAACACACCCAAATATTTGTACAGCTTGACTTGCTCTATAGTATGTCCAGCCAACGTAGCAATGACATGATTAGTAACATGCCTGGCATTTGAAAATACCATGCATTTTGTTTTCTCAGAATTTAGAACAGGTTTTAAATCATACAAATTCGGTTGTATGATGTTAAATGTTCTTTGGGCATTTTCAAAAGCTAAAGATAAACTACTACTACTTGAATAAAGAACAGTATCATCTGCATAAAATTGAACATCCGCTGTTTCAATAAGATCCCAAATGTTGTTGATATACAAAATTAACAACAGTTGGCCCAAAATAGAACCTTGCGGAACAACTGAGCACACCTCTATGGATTTACAACCATCCACCATTGCACATCATGTACGATTTGATAGGTAATATATAAACCAATCTAGAGCATGACTAGTAATTCCAAACATTTTAACCTTTGCACCAGCAAGGTCCACAGTGTCAAATGCCTTCGACAAAACAATAAAGACACACACAGTACAGTAACTTCTTGTCAAGAGCACAGTGGATGTCATTTAAAACCTTCAATGTTGCTGGAACAATGCTGTGGCCAGACCTAAAACCTGATTCCATTCCATTTAATATGTTGTTTTCTTGGAAGTAGGCCTTTAGCCGCCTACTAACTAAGGACTCCGGCACCTTTGACAGTACAGACAATTTTGATATGGGTCGATAGTTGTCAAGTAGCGAAGGATCTCCACCTTTCAGGAGAGGCATTACAAGAGCAGGTTTCCATAACTTGGGGATTTCCTTAACATCAAGCGTGAGGTTAAAAATACATGATAAGGGGGAGCAATGATGTCTGCAGCTAGGTATAGGAAACGGGGGTCTAGTTCATCAGGGCCAAGGGATTTTTTCCCATCAATTTCTTTCAGGGCTTTACGCACTTCTGAAACAGAGAAGGATGAAAATGAGAACCTGGTGAAGGAGTGCACAGGGGTGTCAGGTAAATTCATAGGGGGCTCAATTATACCTTTGACCTTTTCAAATAAAGGTTCTCTCAGTTACAATCTGGGTGTCTACCAACAATTGTTTGTTTGGGAAGCTGTGTATCTTTTTTTCACTCCGAACCTTTCACTACTTGCCAAAATTTGGATGGATTATTTACATTATCTGAAGTAGATTTCAGGTAGTGGTCTGCGTCCAGTTTTGAAATGTTTACCATTTTTATTTTTATGAAATTCACTGAGGATGATGGTCCTCCCCTTCCTCGTCGGAGGAGCCTCCACTGATTGACAGTGAACTGATAATGATGCCAATGCCATCCGTGTGAAGACAACAGCTTTATTAGCTTCCTGAGCTGATGACTTGGTTAGTAACACACACACACTTTTCCCATTATAATGCTAATAAAGCAGATATAATATACTTGCCAGTGGAAATGACCTGGCAGCAGAGAAAGCATAGAAATCACCCGGGGCAGAGGAGAAGCTACTGCGTCGGTTGAGACAGGGTCGATCTGACACAAGGGGGTTTCCAACATTTATCTTCACTTTACAGGCATGCGCTATTTTCAAATGAATATGTCAATTATATTCATTCAGGAATGTTCCAACTTCTAGTGAATAATGGACAGCTTTGGTGACCGACTTTGATAGCTTGTTTATTCGCCTTAAAACATGATCAAACTTGAAAAGTCAGTTTTGACATTGTGATTCAGCATCGGTGTAGTTGTATAACATACAGCAAATATTTTCAATGTAATAACCGTGAAACAAGAAAGTGGTGACATGGGGCCGTACAGTATGCACACAACCCCCGGGCCCCCAAGCATCATAGAAAATGACATATTCCTCAAAATAAGTACGTCTAGTCAAACTTTCTAGTCTGGGGTCTGTTTTCGCTCAACGTCTATGAAATAATTACTACCAATGTGGTGTGTGCGCATGACTGGGTTCATGGGATTGTGCTGTAGCTAACGTTTCACGCCTGCTCCGCGTCATGGCAACAGGGACACAGTGAAGAGACAAGCCACTAGGTAATTATGGTCGGGAGGCCTAATAAGTAGCAACATGCCACTTAACTTTATGAGTTTATGTGGCCTAGAACTCCATATCTGGAAGTCTAATAATGGGGGGACATAGGTCGTGGAGTACTGTGTTGTGTTAAACCTGAACTGTTGTAACCCAACCAGTTTTTTTTTTATCCCTTGTAATGGCTTTGTAACTAATTGAATAATAGCGAACTGTTAGACTGACACTGAACAACAATGTTCCAGTGTAAATGTAGTATGAAACAAGTCATATTTTTCTGTCACTCAAATCCCACCTGAGGTAATTGAAGTATTCATTTTACCCTTTTATTTCGCCATCATGGAATATTTGATTTCATCACGTTTTGATGTCCATCTGTCTTTCCAAGCATTTTCTGTGCCCTTTAAATTGCATCTGTATATTCAACTATTAAACTAAGAAACTATTTTGTCTCTATCTAGGTTTCCGTCCAATTGGCGACAGATATTCATGCAAATATTCTACAATTCGCATTAAAGAAAATATGCGGATTTTCCAAGCAGTGGTGTTTTCACCAAACAGACCTGTTGCAGATAAAAATCAGTGCAAGATGACATAGTGCACAAAACATGTACTTTTCCTTCTTAAGTTTTCATGTACCGAATAAAAATGAAGAGTTCAATCTGTTTCCATCGTATTTTCAACACTTTTTTGTAAAAAAAAAAACAGTTGAGTTAAGTAACAAATGTTCCTACCCTGGTCTTGGCACAATAACTTTTGCCAACAGCTCACAGATACAGGAAGTCTAGGGCTACATTATGAGATTATTATGGGTAACAGTGAGAATATTTGCATTTGTCAAACTGCAGTCAAGCATCGATCATCATGTCACCAAAATCAGACCCTTGATATTTATTGGAAAGGAGCATTATTTTATCTGTAGCCTAATCAACTACATGGTTTCCTTAGTCGTAGTGGGAGGAATGTTTCTGAAAACATTATTTTGAAGTTTCCATAGTAGTTTCCATTCGATTTTCAGAGTTGCTTACATATTATTTCCCTGTTTTCATAGTAGGCCTGTTAAGCTTGTGTGCAGAGTAAGAAAATAAAAATACTTGTGGTCCTCCTCATTATTACCAAACTAAATTTAACAACACAGCTAATTTGAAGGTTACTATCTAAACTGCCATAACCCTCAAGCTTTAATTACATGTCTATTTCCAGACAGACCCATTTTCAGACATTACTTTATAATATTCAGTGTTGATATCAGTCTATATAATTCAGTGTTTAACTTGGATAAAGGTCTCCAGATAGTTCCACCATATAGTTATAGGCTATCATCTGTGTGTGTGTTGTTCTGTGCTCCATGCTACGAGGGATAGAACATGACACCGGGCCACAATGTTCAGCCAAACACCCAAAACCCTCTCTTCATAGCTCCAGGGTGCATGCATGCACGCACAGAGCAAACGCACGCAAGCATACACACACACACACACACACACACACACACACACACACACACACAGACACACACACGCACGCACAACACTGCACAGCACATAGAAAACCATTAGAAGATCATTTGTTTTACCACAGATAAAATCTCCTTGTGTGTCTGGTCCAAGAGAGCAGCAGCACCAGGCAGAGAGGTCGGCGGTCTGGCACACTTACCCGCCCTGTGGTGCTGTTGGACAGAACACTCTCCACTAGCAGAGTCGGGGTGGTCCTCTCCATCTCTCTCTCTCTCTGTGTGTGCGTGATAGTGCTCCGCTCCAACTGACGGCCCTGTTTTATTCAGTTTATACCCTTTTTTAATGAAACTTTTATGGTGATTTTTGGGTTAATAGACCGACGTTGCGATACAGGCTAGATTTGGTTTGGCCTTGAGCCTGGAGTTAATTTTGAAATGGTGAATTAAGGGTAAAATGAGAGGAGAGATGATAGAGAGAAGTCCCTAAATGTACAGTATGTTGTAGTTGTAATGTGGGATGGTAACTGATCTATGTGACTCGCCGGTGGCTTCTTGTCTTTCTGTGGTGACTGGCCAGGGAGAACCCAGACCTGGGTTCAAATACTATTTGAAATCATTTGAAATAGTTGATGTGCTTGATTTAGCTCGCCCGACACCAGAGTTGGGTAGGTTACTTTCTTAAAATGTAATCCGTTAGTTATTGGTTACCTGACCAAAAGTGTAATCAGTAACTTAGCTTTTGGATTACCCAAACTCAGTAACGTAAGCAGATTAATTTGAGTTACTTTTACTTTTAGATTACTTTCCCCTTAAGAGGCATTAGAAGACCATAAACATTAGTATTACCAATTAAACAACACCCATTGCAAGATAAATCAATGTTAGAGTTTACACAGCTGGCCATAAATAGATGTTGCATTTTACTTTATGGTTTGGTTATGTAGTGTTCTTCTATCTCATTGCTTTCTACTACAGATAATAATACAATCAGACGATATCTTTACATTAAAAACAAAAGTCTGTAAGATTTCCAGTCATTACAATACATTGAATACCCCCTTTATCTTCAAGAATATGACTTGGAAATATAGATGAACCAATTGTTTTACCTGAGCATGACCCAACATCTAAGGATTCATTAGCCTACTCTGTTGTTTATGATTTTGTTGTCATGGAGGATGGATTTGGCAGGTTGATGTTTATTGGGATGAGTCTTGTCCTTGAGGCAGAACTGAGTGATTTCCCCTAGATGCAAAGTCAAAATTTGATATATTGTAAAGTTAGGGTTAGGCATTAGGGTTAGTAGTATGGTTAATGTTACAGGTAGGTTTGAAATGAGATTGAATGACTTTGTGGCTGTGCTGCAGTGGTCATTAGATTTGTGACTTAAAACGCTAACGTGCACTGATTGGGCTCATTGCATTTGAGTTGAAAAATAAATGCTGCTCTCATTTTACATTTTTTATTTATATTTCACCTTTATTTAACCAGGTATGCCAGTTGAGAACAAGTTCTCATTTACAACTGCGACCTGACCAAGATAAAGCAAAGCAGTGCGACAAAAACAACAACAAAGAGTTCTACTAACATACAGTCAATAACACAAAATAACATTTAAAAAAAATCTATGTACACTGTGTGCAAATGTAGAAGAGTAGGGAGGTAAGGCAATAAATAGGCTCTAGAGGCGAAATAATTACAATTTAGCATTAACACTGGAGTGATAGATGTGCAGATGATGATGTGCAAGTAGAGATACTGGGGTGCAAAAGAGCAAGAGGGTAAGTAATAATATGTGGCTGACGTAGTTGGGTGTGCCATTTACAGATTGACTGTGTACAGGTACAGTGATCAGGTAGCTGCTCTGACAGCTGATACTTAAAGTTAGTGAGGGGGATATAAGACTCCAGCTTCAGTGATTTCTGCAATTCGTTCCAGTCATTGGCAGCAGAGAACTGCAAGGAAAGGCGGCCAAAGGAAGTGTTGGCTTTGGGGATGACCAGTGAAATATACCTGCTGGAGCGCATGCTACATGTGGGTGTTGCTATGGTGACTAGTGAGCTGAGTTAAGGCGGGGCTTTACCTAGCAAAGACCTACATATGACTTGGAGCAAGTGGGTTTGGCAACGATTATGTAGTGAGGGCCACTCATGGAATGGCGTGCTTTGAAGATTACCGAAAAGTGCTATTTGCATGGTTGAAAATGTTTGCAATATGCTGAATTTTCTGAAGGCCTATTGTTTATGTTTTTGTGGGTGACACTTTGATATCTCGATAATTTGCAGCGGTGTAAGTCTAAAGTGCACGAATTTGAGCCTGTGTCCGTTAGGCCTATGGGCATTTTCTTTTTCAACAGCACTAATGAGATTGAGCAATAAAAGCCCCCACTCTTGGTCTTCTTAAATTAACCAAATGTTTGACTGTCTGGAGCACAATACCTAGAAGGAGTTTAGAAGGGAGGAACTCACTCAAACTTTTATTCCATAGCCTGGGATCTGGACTATGCAGCTGTTGCAAGCGCGCATTGTCACGGACTGTCCACTGGTCGCAAAAGTAATCCAATTGTAGAACACATATAGAACAGCCATCCACAACAATCACAATCCGTGAGGCACAAATAGCTACAGTAAATGAGAGCAGCAGTGTGATTCATGTCAATGCACTATGTAGATACAGTGCCTTGCGAAAGTATTCGGCCCCCTTGAACTTTGCGACCTTTTGCCACATTTCAGGCTTCAAACATAAAGATATAAAACTGTATTTTTTTTGTGAAGAATCAACAACAAGTGGGACACAATCATGAAGTGGAATGACATTTATTGGATATTTCAAACTTTTTTAACAAATCATAAACTGAAAAATTGGGCGTGCAAAATTATTCAGCCCCCTTAAGTTAATACTTTGTAGCGCCACCTTTTGCTGCGATTACAGCTGTAAGTCGCTTGGGGTATGTCTCTATCAGTTTTGCACATCGAGAGACTGACATTTTTTTCCATTCCTCCTTGCAAAACAGCTCGAGCTCAGTGAGGTTGGATGGAGAGCATTTGTGAACAGCAGTTTTCAGTTCTTTCCACAGATTCTCGATTGGATTCAGGTCTGGACTTTGACTTGGCCATTCTAACACCTGGATATGTTTATTTTTGAACCATTCCATTGTAGATTTTGCTTTATGTTTTGGATCATTGTCTTGTTGGAAGACAAATCTCCGTCCCAGTCTCAGGTCTTTTGCAGACTCCATCAGGTTTTCTTCCAGAATGGTCCTGTATTTGGCTCCATCCATCTTCCCATCAATTTTAACCATCTTCCCTGTCCCTGCTGAAGAAAAGCAGGCCCAAACCATGATGCTGCCACCACCATGTTTGACAGTGGGGATGGTGTGTTCAGCTGTGTTGCTTTTACGCCAAACATAACGTTTTGCATTGTTGCCAAAAAGTTAAATTTTGGTTTCATCTGACCAGAGCACCTTCTTCCACATGTTTGGTGTGTCTCCCAGGTGGCTTGTGGCAAACTTTAAACAACACTTTTTATGGATATCTTTAAGAAATGGCTTTCTTCTTGCCACTCTTCCATAAAGGCCAGATTTGTGCAATATACGACTGATTGTTGTCATATGGACAGAGTCTCCCACCTCAGCTGTAGATCTCTGCAGTTCATCCAGAGTGATCATGGGCCTCTTGGCTGCATCTCTGATCAGTCTTCTCCTTGTATGAGCTGAAAGTTTAGAGGGATGGCCAGGTCTTGGTAGATTTGCAGTGGTCTGATACTCCTTCCATTTCAATATTATTGCTTGCACAGTGCTCCTTGGGATGTTTAAAGCTTGGGAAATCTTTTGTATCCAAATCCGGCTTTAAACTTCTTCACAACAGTATCTCGGACCTGCCTGGTGTGTTCCTTGTTCTTCATGATGCTCTCTGCACTTTTAACGGACCTCTGAGACTATCACAGTGCAGGTGCATTTATACAGAGACTTGATTACACACAGGTGGATTGTATTTATCATCATTATTCATTTAGGTCAACATTGGATCATTCAGAGATCCTCACTGAACTTCTGGAGAGAGTTTGCTGCACTGAAAGTAAAGGGGCTGAATAATTTTGCACGCCCAAATTTTCAGTTTTTGATTTGTTAAAAAAGTTTGAAATATCCAATAAATGTCGTTCCACTTCATGATTGTGTCCCACTTGTTGTTGATTCTTCACAAAAAATACAGTTTTATATCTTTATGTTTGAAGCCTGAAATGTGGCAAAAGGTCGCAAAGTTCAAGGGGGCCGAATACTTTCGCAAGGCACTGTATCAATAATAAGTGTTATCTGTATCGCCCGTTGGCTACACCACTGCTGTCATCCTTAAATCTGAGCTTTTATTCAAGTTGGATAATCTTTGGTCGCCAACAGCAGTCACACTACTGGAAGACAAAGCTTGGACTGTAGCCAACAAAAGCTTATTCCTGCTCTTTCACGCAATCCATCAAACGCAATTGTACCGTCATCATAGTGGTCTCTGACTTGTGGTCAGACTTTCTCAGGTGAAACAAACTTCATCTTGCAAATTTCTTCAATGCTGATTTTGAATGTCATTGAGAAAAAAGAAAGGAGTCAAATAACTTTTTGGGCAAACATCCTTTCTGAGTTAAAAATAATGCTACAAGCAATCATCTATTTTTTTCTAAAGTACACTACATGACCAAAAGTATGTGGACACCTGCACGTCAAGCATCTCATTCCAAAATCATGGGCATTAATATGGAGTTGGTCGCCCCTTTGCTGATATAACAGCCTCCACTCTTTTGGGAAGGCTTTCCGCTATATGTTGGACATTGCTGTGGGGACTTGCTTCCATTCACCCACAAGAGCATTAGTGAGGTCGGGAACTGATGTTGGCCGATTAGGCCTGGCTCGGAGTCTGCGTTCCAATTCATCCCAAAGGTTCGATGGGGTTGAGGTCATGGCTCTATGCAGGTCAGTGAAGTTCTTCCACACCGATATCGACAAACCATTTCTGTATGGATCTCGGTTTGTGCACGGGGGTGGGGGGGTGGGGGACATTGTCATGCTGAAACCAGAAAGGGCCTTTCCCAAACTGTTGCCACGAAGTTGGAAGCACAGAATCGTCTAGAATGTCATTGTATGCTGTAGCGTTAAGATTTCCATTCACTGGATCTAAGGGGCCTAGCCCGAACCATGAAAAACAGCCCCAGACCATTATTCCTCCTCCACAAACTTTCCAGTTGGCACGATGAACTTGGGCAGGTAGCGTTCTCCTGGCATCCACCGAACCCAGATTCGTCCGTCGGACTGCCAGATGGTGAAGCGTGATTTATCACTCCAGAGAAAGCATTTCCACTTCTCCAGAGTCCATTGGCGGTGAGCTTTACACCACTCCAGCCGACACTTGAAATTGCACATGGTGATCTTAGGCTTGTGTGGACATTTCATGAAGCTCCTGACGAACAGTTCTTGTGCTGACGTTGCTTCCAGAGGCAGTTTGGATCTCAGTAGTGAGTGTTGCAACTGACGACAGACTATTTTATGCGCTACGCCCCTCAGCACTCGGCGGTCACATTCTTTGAGATGGTATGGCCTACGACTTCGTGGCTGAGCCATTGTTGCTCATAGACGTTTTCACTTCACAATAACAGCACTTACAGTTGACCGGGAGAGGTCTTGCAGGGCAGTTATGTGAAAAACTGATTTTTTGCAAAGGTGGTATCCTATGACAGTGCAACATTGAAAGTCACTGAGCTCTCCAGTAAGGGCATTCTACTGCCAATGTGTGTCTATGGAGATTGCATGGCTGTGTGCTCGATTTTATACACTTGTCAGCAACGGGTGTGTCTGAAATAGCCAAGTCCACTCATTAGAAGGGGTGTCCACAGACTTTTGTATATACAGTGTATCTGTAATCTGATTACAATATTTTTGCTCATAACCTAACCGATGACAGTTACTGTTTTTGTTGTAATCCGTTACTCCCCAACCCTGCCTGGCGCAATGGGTCAATAGAATAGTCTCAAACCCAGCCGACTTGGCACTGCAGGCAGTCCAAGAAAATAGAAAATGAAAGATTTCAAATAATATTTGGGCCTAGTGGACCCTGGGCCAATGCATCGACGGGGAGGCGTAAGGTCACTGGGTGGTGGAGGGTTTTTGAAACGTTCATGTTTCCATGGTCAGGCCATTACCTCACTAATATCCACTATCATCTTTCTGTTTGTCTCTGTTTTTCTCTCCTCTCTCTCTTTTTCCCAGGGGTGAACTACGTGACTCGTAAGATCAGCCGTTCTGTGGCAAAGGTTCACCTGGGCCAGCTGGAGAGCATCAGTCTGGGTAACCTGCACTCCAAGAGAGACTGGGACCACGCCAAGGACTACGCAGAGGTAAGACTGGACATATACACACACTGCACTCTGACACACACCCTCACAATCATAAGCACACAGCATTGTGGGGTTAATGTTTTCCCAGATCATTTGAGGCTGAAATATGTGATCTGCATGAAGCCCCTTAATAGCCTGCCAAAGAGAAAACAGAGAGAGAGAGAAAAAACGAGGTTATGAGAGGAGGGAGAGGGCCGCTTGCTGTGAGGCCACAGACGGCACTCCAATTTCCCACCGCTCACCCACGTCCCAAAATTCCCTGAAACAGAGCAGCACTGCCTCCCAAACGGCAACCGATTCCCTATTATGGTGCACTACTTTTGACCAGGGACCGTAGGGCTGTGGTCAAATGTAGTGCCCAATGTAGTGAATAGTCTGCCATTTGGGAGGAAGTCCAGAAGAAAGAGAGATATTAAGGGAATGCCTTGTGGTGCTGTGCAATGCTGTGGATGATGACAGAAATACAGTGTTTGTGTTAATGTAATGGTGCCAGCAGCAAGCTGAGAGATGAAACGAACAGTAAGGGGTCGCCATGTCCAGGAGCAGAACTCGCTGTGTGTGTGTGTGTGATTTTGTGTGTGTGTGTGTTGTGAGTGTTAGTGATATGTTAGTGTAGCACTTGTGTGTGTGATGGGTGAGTGTTTGTGTCTCTCTCACTCTCGCTCTCTTTCTCTATAAAGATGAAAGTCTCCGTGTGTTGCCATGTCTGACAGCAAAACTCCTCATGGTGGACCCTGTTATTAATAGGGGGGTGGTGTTGGGAGGGTTGACACTTCGACGGGGGCTAGAAGGGGTAGTTTAACTAGAACTTCAGTGTGGATCACTGCGTCAGAGCAGGATGTTGATGTGGTTGATCATACTGTTAAGGTGGGGCTGAACCTGTTACGCATACCCGGGTGCTATGCTGTTGATGCATTCATAGATCAGTCATATCCAATTCAAACCGCAGAGCAGATAATAGAGAACACTGTTTTTTGGTTCCTATCTGACTTCTTTGTTCACGTATGTGATTTTGTTTCTGTGGTAGTGAAATGGCGACGTGGGCTTTAAAGGTAGTGCTTATTCTCTGCTACTTCAGGGGTTTTTCTGTATTTAGCCTTGATTTTGCACTTTAGCGTAGTAGTGTCATAGAAATAAGAATGAATAGAACAGGCGTCCCCATTGAAGTCGATGACGGCATAATGGGTGGACTGGCGGCCATTGCGAGTGTACCCATTAGAGCAAAGCAGGAAGTACAATTGGGAAGTAAAAGCAGGAAGTGTACCCATCAATCTGTGCTATGATTTGTTGAATCAACTCAAATTACATTACAAAAATATATTTTGTTGAATGAGCCACATCAGTTGGCATCATTTGAATAAACATTCTTCAGTACCATGGAAATTATTACATCACAAAACATGTACCAGGCAGACATTGCGAAGGTAAGAGGTTCCAAGCCTGTGCTATTTAAGTGATAATGCCAGAGAAGCTGATGTTTGGAGGATATGTTGGCATGGGTGTTGTTGGCTTCGAGGGCATTATCACTTTTATACAACGGGTTACCAAGATATTCAAATAATGATTGAGATATTTTATAAAACACATTTTGATGAATTTATTAAAACTATTTCATCCTCCCTCAAGATATAATCCCGACACAAATCTAGGTTTGCTATCCAAGCCGGCTGGTCATTCGTTCTATCGGTTCGGTTGCCAGAGATGCGACCCAGTTGTTCAGTCTTTTTGTTCTGTATCTATGGACGTGACCCGGTCGTTCGTTCTGAATGTTCCACTGCCGTACTTGCTGGCAGCGTTCTTATCCCTTGCTTGCTAACTAGCCAACTACAGCTAACTTACAGTCATGTCAAACAGTGCAGCCAGAATAACAGCAAAGTAGCTGCATTAGCATTTGTTTAAGCTGTTTTCTAGTGACATTTATTTGGACACATCCATAACAATGAGCTAATGAGGTGCGATTTCGCCTGGCATAGAAAATGTGCTCCCTCGTCAGGACACTGTTGTTCAGAGGAGCCAGCCAACAACACAGCTAACACAATCACCTCAAACTGAAGCTGGAAAGACTGCAAACTAGCTGCACTTCATTTAGTTTGACCTTATATATCCATAAAAATAATGCCAGCTGATTCATGCTTCGACTGGGTGAGAAACTCTGCTTGCCTGTCTATCTCGTTCAGATTCCCTACACGTTCCTTACTATGGGACAGCTGGCGATCAAATTTGAATATTGAAACAATGTTGAGATCGGGGTGCCTTGTGAAGATCTGCCGACGAGTAGCAAATCTCCCCTTGCCATCCGTACTACTGGCCAACGTACAATCAATGATAGGTACACTACAGTTCAAAAGTTTGGGGTCACATAGAAATGTCCTTGTTTTTGAATGAAAAGCCATATTTTTTGTCCATCAAAATAACATCAAATTGATCAGAAATACAGTGTAGACATTGTTAATGTTGTAAATGACTATTGTAGCTGGTAACAGCTGATTTTTTTTAAATGGAATATCTACATAGGCGTACAGAGGCCTATTATAATCAACCATCACTCCTGTGTTCCAATGGCACGTTGTGTTAGCTAATCCAAGTTTATAATTTTAAAAGGCTAATTGATCATTAGAAAACCCTTTTGCAATTATGTTAGCACAGCTGAAAACTGTTGTCCTGATTAAAGAAGCAATAAAAATCGCCTTCTTTAGACTAGTTGAGTATCTGGAGCATCAGCATTTGTGGGTTCGATTACAGGCTCAAAATGGCCAGAAACAAAGACGCTTTCTTCTGAAACGTGTTAGTCTATTCTTGTTCTGAGAAATGAAGGCTATTCCATGCGAGAAATTGCCAAGAAACGAAAGATCTCGTACAACGCTGTGTACTACTCCCTTCACAGAACAGAGCAAACTGGCTCTAACCAGAATAGAAAGAGGAGTGGGAGGCCCCGGTGCACAACTGAGCAAGAGAACAAGTACATTAGAGTGAAACAGACGCCTCACAAGTCCTCACCTGGCAGCTTCATTAAATAGTACTCGCAAAACACCAGTCTCAATGTCAACAGTGAAGAGGCGAATCTGGGATGCTGGCCTTCTAGTTAGAGTTCCTCTGTCCAGTGTCTGTGTTCTTTTTCCCATCTTAATCTTTTCTTTATATTGGCCAATCTGAGATATGACTTATCTTTGCAACTCTGCCTTGAATGCCTGGTATTTTGCAGGTACTATTTAAGGACGCTGCCAGTTGAGGACTTGCGAGGCAAATAGGCAAACAAGAAAAAGCTCATCCAGAGGCTGCACTCCTAGTGGCCGGGGACTTTAATGCAGGGAAACTTAAATCCGTTCTACCTCATTTCTATCAGCATCTTAAATGTGCAACCAGATGGAAAAATACTCTAGACCACCTTTACTCCACACACTGAGACTTGTACAAGCTCTCCCCTGCCCTCCATTTGGCAAATCTGATCATAATTCTATCCTTCTGATTCCTGCTTACAAGCAGAAAATAAAGCAGGAAGCACCAGTGACTCGGTCAATAAAAAAGTGGTCAGATGAAGCAGATGCTAAGCTACAGGACTGTTTTGCTATCATAGACTGGAATATGTTCCGGGATTCCTCCAATGGCATTGAGTACACCACATCTGTCGTTGGCTTCATCATTAAGTGCATCATTGACGTCGTCCCCACAGTGACTGTACGTACATACCCCAACCAGAAGCCATTGATTACAGGCATCATCTGCACTGAGCTAAAGGGTAGAGCTTCAAGGAGCGGGACTCTAACCCGGAAGCTTATTAGAAATCCCTCTATGCCCTCTGACGAACCATCAAACAAGAAAAGTGTCAATACAGGACCAAGATCGAAACATACTATATCGGCTCCGATGCTCGTCGGATGTGGCAGGGCTTGCAAACTATTACAAACTACAAAGGGAGGCACAGCCGAGAGTCGCCAAGTGACACAAGCCTACCAGATGCGCTATATTACCTCTATGCTCGCTTCGAGGCAAGTAACACTGAAACATGCATGAGCGCACCAGCTGTGATCACACTCTCCACCGCTGATGTAAGTAAGACCTTTAAACAGGTCAACATTCACAAGGCTGCAGTGTCAGACGGATTACCAGGACTGTACTCCGAGTGTGTGCTGACCAACTGGCAAGTGTCTTCACTGACATTTTCAATCTCTCCCTGTCTGAGTCTGTGGTACCAACATGTTTCAAGCAGACCACCATAGTCCCTGTGCCCAAGAACACTAAGGTAACCTGCCTAAATGACTACCGACCCATAGCTCTCACGTCTGTAGCCATGAAGTACTTTGAAAGGCTGGTCATGGCTCACATCAAAACCATTATCCCAGAAACCCTAGACTCACTCCAATTTGCATACTGCCCCAAAAAGATCCACAGATGATGCAATCTATATTGCACCCCACACTGCCCTTTTACACCAGGACAAATGGTACACCTACGTGAGAATGCTATTCATTGACTACAGCTCAATGTTCACCACCATAGTGCCCTCAAAGCTCATCACTCTGCGACTTTATCCTGGACTTCCTGATGGGCCGCCCCCAGGTGGTAAGGGTAGGTAACGACACATCCGCCACGCTGATCCTTAACACTTGGACCCCTCAGGGGTGCGTGCTCAGTCCCCTATTGTACTCCCTGTTCACTCATGACTGTTCTGCCAGGCACGACTCCAACACTGTCATTAAGTTTGCCAATGACAGTGGTAGGCCTGATCACTAACAATGACGAGACAGCATATAGGGAGGAAGACAGAGACCTGGCCGTGTTGTGCCCGGACAAAAACCTCTCCCTCAACATGATCAAGACTAAGGATATGATTGTGGACTCCATGAAAAGGAGGAGTGAACACGCCCCCATTCTCATCGACTGGGCTGTAGTGGAGCAGGTTGACAGCTTCAAGTTCCTTGGTGTCCTCATCACAAACAAACTAACATGGTCCAAACATATCAAGACAGTCGTGAAGAGGGCATTCCCCCTCAGGAGACTGAAAAGATGTGTCATGGGTCCTCTTATCCTCAAAAGGTTCAACAGCTGCACCATCGAGAGCATCCTGACTGGTTGCATCACTGCCTGGTATGGCAACTGCTCGGCCTCCGACCGCAAGGCACTACAGAGGGTAGTGCATACGGCCCAGCTGGGGCCAAGCTTCCTGTCATCCAGGACCTCCATACCAGGCGGTGTCAGAGGAAGGCCCTAAAGGCTACCCAGACTACTTGCACTGCCTCCCCCACTCTTTTACGCTTCTGCTGCTCTCTGTTATTATCTATGCATAAGTCACTTTAATAACTCTACCCACATGTACAGTATATATTATCTCAATTACCTCGACTAACCGGTGCCCCCGCACATTGATTCTGTACCGGTACCCCCCTGTATATAGCCTATTGCTATTTTACTGCTGTGTTTGTTTCATGTTAATTAATTCTGTGTTCCGGTCCAAAATGATCGCCCCCATTATAGCTGATTATAAATCCATATTAATGCATATATTATCACCTAATGTTGTGTTAGATCTTAAGTTCTTGTGAACATTACAAGTTTTGAACTTCTGGTTGCTATTTATGGACTGTAGGCCTCATTGACATGAGCTCATACAACACATTTTTTAGTAAAAAAAAGCACAATGTATGGATTATTTTGACTATAACAAATACTCAGATGAAACATACTACTTTCTCCTCTAATGCATCTTCACTGTCAGTTTCCTGACCTCTCTCATCCTCACCAGTGTCATGATCAAAGATATGATCAAGAGCCTCACATGCCGCACAGTATATCGCTTGGTCATTGTGCTGCCACAGAATGGATTGTGAGCAAGGCCTCAAAAAAGCTTTATATACCAGAGATGCGAGAAAAGTTCCATATATTATTGAAACACTGTTGTGATTGTTTGTGAGAATGCCAACAGTGGGGGAAAGATTATATTGGGGAAAGGTTCCCGTGGGGGTTGCCATGGAAGCCAAGAAGGGAAGTGAGGTGTATGTGTCTGTGTGTGGGTGTGTGCTCAAACACACATGCATGTGCGGGTCTGGGAGAGGAAGTGTGTCCATCTGATGAATGGGAATGTGCCTGAACTCAATGTTATACTCACCCAGACATTTCTAATGACCGGTAATTTTTGACGGGGAACACCACAGGTGTAGAAAAGTTAAATAAAACACCCAAAATGTAATGAAAATCATCAAAATGTATTTGGTGTGTTCAGATGCCCTGTGTGGACAAAGCCATGGAACCTTATGACGATCAGATTAAGTGAACTACATTTTTCAGAGAGAGAACTTGTAAATCGGTCCGATTTAACCGGAACACAGCAGGAGGGTTAATTATTTGTTACTTTATTTCTTTATTTTTTCTTCTTTTTTTTTCTTAACTGCATTGTTGGTTAAGGGGTTGTAAGTAAGCATTTCACTGTAAGGTATTTGTATTTGCACATGTGACAAATACAATTTGATTTGACTTGATCCCAGCCCCCTAGCAGTATGGCGGCCACCCGGGAGGATTCAAGGGGTTCCTCACTCAGTGCTCTCTGGTGTTAGAGCTACTGTCCTGCTCGTTCCACACTGATCGGGCCATGATCGCCTACATCATCTCTCTACTTTAGGGCAAGACCCTGGCTTGGGCAACGGCGGTGTGGGAACAGCATCCACCACCCTGCAGCTCCATATTAGCCTTCACTGTAAGAACTGCCAGACTAAATGCCAAAGACCCCCACCAAGAACCTTGTCGTGTTCCCAGGCATCCATTGAAGACCAAGACTTTTCCGCTCTCCCTCCAGAGTACTTCTACCTCCGGGAGGAATTCTGTAAGAGGCAATCTGCCACCCTCTCTCCTCATCGTCCATATGACTGAGCCATTGAACTCCTACCCGTCTCCACCCCTCCCTGGGGCTGTCTGTACTCCCTCTTGAACCCTGAAGCAGCAGTCATGGACAATTACATCCGAGAGTCACTGGAGGCAGGTTTCATTCGCTCCTCTACATCCCCAGCTGGTGAAGACTTCTTCTTCATGGGAAAGAAGGATGGAGGTCTGCGTCCCTGCATTGATTACAGAGGGCTGTACAGGATTATGATTAAAAATTGGTACCCTCTATCCCTGATTTCCGCCTTGGAGTTGGCCCATGGGGTCCAATTCTTCACCAAACTGGATCTCCGCAACACTTACAATCTGGTGAGAATCAGTCAGGGAGATGAATGGAAGACTGCCTTTAACATCCCGAGTGGCCACTTTGAGTATTTAGTCATGCACAGTCTTCCAAGCATTGGTCAATGACACGCTTAGGGATATGCTGAATTGGTTCGTCTTTGTTTACCTCGACAACACCCTGATCTTCTCCAAGACCCTTCCGGAACACATTCTGCATGTCCGCTAAGTCCTGAGACGCCCCCTTTTAGAGTCAACTATACATCAAGTTAGAGAAGTTTCTTCCTGGTCCACATTATCTCTACCGCCAGCATCCAAATGGAACCCGTAAAGGTGAGGGTGGTCAACGACTGGCCCCATTCCGCCTCACTCAAATAAGTCCAGCGGTTCTTCGAGTTTGCCAATTTTTTACAGGTATTGAACGCTCCAAGAGCGAAACCCTTTAAATGTATTAACGTTGTGATGCAGTCGTGACCACAGGTCTCACAAAACTCAGATTTGGACGAGACTGACTTTATGACCAAAATGATCCTATTTAAACTTCGTGGTACATTTTGAGAATAGAATAAATGTTTCTGGCTCTTATAGATGCCGCATAGGCTGTTTTCTAAATGAGAAGTCCTTTTTTGGGGGCAGTTGCTCTTTCATTGTTGAATTTGCGACTTGTTGTGAAATGTTTATGGGCAACGGCCGATGAGCACCGATATGTTTTATCTATCATTTCTGTTCGGAATTATTCTTCATTTGACAAGGATTGAAAAGGATTTGTCAGTAAATTGTCGACTTGATTCATAATGATGACATGATCAGTCCAATCAAAATTACTGTAGATATAACGTGATTTGACGTCATTTTATCTTGAGCCTTCTTGGATGGCACTTCTAATGTAACTCTATGGCAGCACCCAAGGGGCTTGAATTTTTGAGCTCTCATTGTAGATTTTGCTGTTATGCATTGTCCCTATGAGTGACAGAACTATGAGCCAATCACAGCGCAACTAGAGAACATTACCAACCCATACGCTCTGAATTTTCCGCTGGCTGCCCCACCACTGTGCTAGGCTGAAACACCTGCATTTTGGACCTGACTTACTCAAGAAAGCAAAAAACAGACCATGTTTGTATTCAGCGTTATAAACTCAATGATTATTATTTATTTTTTTGCAAACTGATATGTGACACATATTAATGCCAAACTAACATGCAAAATCGGCAACCATTTTTATAATTTACCTCTACAGGATCGGTGGGTCCCCTGCCTGACGGTTGAGTTAACATAGGCTAATGTGATTAGCATGAGGTTGTAAGTAACAAGAACATTTCCCAGGACATAGACATATCTGACATTGGCAGAAAGCTTAAATTCTTGTTAATCTAAATGCACTGTACAATTTACAGTAGCTTTTACAGTAAAATAATACCATGCTATTGTTTGAGGAGAGTCCACAGTTATGAACTTGAACATGTAAACCAATTAGGCACATTTGGGCAGTCTTGATACAACAACACGTGTATAGGTATGGGTGTAAAGGGTTAATTGAACAGTATAACACAATAAGAATGGAGAAAGACCCATTAAAATCACTTAGAATTGATGAGTTGCCACCCATGCATCACTCATAAAGTATATTTAGAACTTATATTATTCAAAAACATGAAATACCGTCAAATATGAGCTATCCTGGAAACTCATTGACTGGTCCCGATTGAATTGGTGTAATCAGTCTAGCATTTGCATGTCTAGGGTGAAACTACTCTTTGTATGTCTGTGTGTGCAGGTGTTTGTGAGTGTGTGTGTGTACACCCTCCCGCCTGTCAGGGACACCCTGGGTTGAGACACTCCAGGTTTCCTGTGGGAACGACGGCATTCCGGGTCTGGTGAATCACGCACCTCCACACTATGCAGCTCCGGTTTCGGCAAGGCAGATTTCGGTAAGTCAAACAGAACAGAAGCTTATTTTTCCTCCCTCTCTCACTGTTTCTCAGAGTCACTAAGAAGACACATAAAAAATGACCTAGTAATGCAATATGTCCCTTTTTAGTTGTTTTTCATTCAGCTGGCGTCACCAGTGCGTTACCATGGAAAAGTCCAACAACAGGCAATGTGTAAACAGGACCATGTGTTTCCACCGTGGGCAACTCTCTCTCTCTCTTTCTCTCTCTCTCTCTCTCTCTCCCTCCTCTATCTATTCTCTCTATTCTCTCTACTCTCTCCTCTCTCTCCTCTCTCTATTCTCTCTCTCTCTCTCTCTCCCTCCTCTCTCTATTCTCTCTCTCTATCTCTCTCTCCCCCTCTCTCTATTCTCTCTCTCTCTGTCCCTTGCTCTCTCTCTCTTTCTCTCTCTCTCTCCCTCCTCTCTCTCTTTCTCTCTCTCTCCCTCCCTCTCTCTATCTCTGTCCCTCCCTCTCCCTCCCTCTCTCTCTCTCTCTCTCTTTCTCTCTCTCTCTCCCTCCTCTCTCTATCTCTCTCCCTCCTCTCTCTCTCTCTCTCTCTCCTCTCTCTCTCTCCATTCTCTCTCGCTCTCTCTCGCTCTCTCTCGCTCTCTCTCGCTCTCTCTCGCTCTCTCCCCCTCCCTCTCCCATCTCTCTCTCTCTCTCTCTCGCGCTCTCTCTCTCCCTCCTCTCTCTATCTCTCTCCCTCCTCTCTCTCCTCTCTCTATTCTCTCTCTCGCTCTCTCTCGCTCTCTCTCGCTCTCTCCCCCTCCCTCTCCCATCTCTCTCCATCCAGGAGGAACAGGGAAATTGCCTCTAATAGTGTGTGGATGTATTTGGGGTGGCATAAGGGGCGTGCAGTGTGTCTGCACTAACAACGTCTGAAGCCCTGTGGTCGGGCGTCGGCTCACCAGCCGTATCCAGTGTCTTACACACACACAGACACACACAGCCCTGAATGGAGTGTTTATGTGATTATGGGATGGATCTATGACTGGCCTCTTTTGTGTGGCTGGCTTTTTTGCTAAAACGGTGAATAAAATCATTCAGAGCCTATCAAACCTAATCTGCCTTCAGTTTTAATCTGATTTTGAATAAAAATACGGAGAACAGGTCTGAGAAATGAAACATAAGTAAGTTTGAAGATGTATTTATATTGGTTCTTGTAAATGTACAGGAACACACAAAGGGGTCACAGGAAAAGGAAAATACTCGCTAGCATGGACACACATACACATACACACACATACCAAATCACATCCCCACACACAGGAACACACATATTGATCTGTTCTGAGAGCAGCAGAGGAGGATGGTGGTGTTTGCTATTTTTTACCCTACCCTGGCCTATATATTTACCCCTCACTCTGTCATGGGCAGTGTCTCTCTCTCTTAGTTGGCCTGGGGGTGTAGGGTTTACAGGGTACAGCACACATTGTCCTCCAGCTGTTTGGATGTCTATGCCCATTTCTCCTCTCTGCCACTCCTCTTCCCACCACCCCCCATCCTCTGGCTGTAGGGAGAGCCACATCCTGTGCGTAGAACATTCTGGCCCGACCTGAGTGGTTTGGCCCTCTCTCTACCACGGGCTTCAGGCTCGGCCCTGCTTCGCTGCCTCCACAGAATGTCCCTCTCTTCTGGATCTGTCTCTCTGCATCTGCTTCACTTCACGTCTCACTCTCCTGTCTGACTCACTCGGTTTCTGTTTGTCTCTCTGCATCTCTCCTCTTGTCTCACTCTCCTGTCTCGCTCTGTTTCTTTGTGTGTCTCTATAATTCTCACTCTGTTTCTCGCCTTGTCTCACTACGTCTCTGTCAGACTGTGACAAGCTCCAGGACCACAGTACCATTTGCAATTTGTTCTCCTGGCTCATGCTCACTTCCCTATCATAGTGCCGTTATTTGGCTAGCACCCAGTCACCCAGTCACCCGTGGGTTCTCTCTAAGATCTGCTTGCTGGTGCGCTCTTCTCACTGACTCTAGCAGGCGATCTGCTGCTAATGCTGCCGCTGTTGTTGTGGGCTAGAGGGGTGAAACTAGCCTGGTCCCAGATATGTTTGTGCTGTCTTGCCAACACCTATGGTCAGTGTAATGCCAAATGACCAAAGGAGTTGGCTACACAACACAAACAGATTTGGGACCAGGCTAATACGGAACTCTAGCTAGATGAGTGTTTCCTAGCCTCCCTCTTGCCCCCACCCCTCCCTCAAACTCCCTCCCACCACCAGTAAAGAGAAAAAAAGTGTTGTTTCCAGAATAGTTACAACACCTCACTCTTTTTTGTCGTTTGTTTTATGTTTGTTTTCAACACATAATGGCCTGTTAAATTGGGCCTTTTGATGTTTACTCACGTGTTGGAGTGGGTCTGGCAGAACCTGGCTGTGTGTGTCTGTGTGGCAGTAATGTGTGTGTAGCATTGAGTTCAGGCGTCGTGGAGGTGACAGCCCAGCCCTCTCTGTCTGTGTCATTTTTCACATGTATTTTTCTTGTCTTTTTTTCCTGAGCAGCTGCCTCTCTGTGCAGTAATGGTTACAGATGAGGCTAATTAGCCAATCACAGCGCACATCAGACACAATCACAGATGATTGATGAGGGCAGCTGGCCATTCATCACATGTTTTTGGCTGGGGGGTGACAGTGGGGGCAGGGCCAGCAGAGTAGACAGGGTAAGGTACAGCAACCCCTGTTCCGTTCCAGCGGGAGTCATGCCAACCCCAGACAATACTAGACCCTCAGTGGAGACCCATGGTGGGGGAGAGGAGAACTGCAGCTCAGGGTTATTTCCACACCGATCTCAACAAATCATTTCTGTATGGACCTCGCTTTGTTCACGGGGGCATTGTAATGCTGAAACAAACTGTTGCAACAAAGTTGGCATGCTGTAGCGTTAAGATTTAAGATTTCCCTTCACTGGAACTAAAGGGCCTAGCCTTAACAATGGAAAAACAGCCCCAGACCATTATTCCTCCCCCACCAAACTTTACAGTTGGCATTATGAATTGGGGCAGGTAGCGTTCTCCTGGCATCCGTCAAACCCAGATTCGTCCATCGGAATGCCAGATAATGAATTGTGATTCATCCCTCCAGAAAATGTGTTTCCACTGCTCCCGTGTCCAATGGCAGTGAGCTTTACAGCATTGCGCAAGGTGATCTTAGGCTTTTGTGCTGCTGCTCGGCCATGGAAACCCATTACATGCAGTTCTCAACGAGCAGTTCTTGTGCTGATGTTGCTTCCAGAGGCAATTTGGAACTCGGTAGTGGGTGTTGCAATCGAGCACAGCTGTTGTTTCTCCTAGACGTTTCCACTTCAAAATGATGCGATTTACAGTTGACCGGGGCGGCTCTAGCAGGGCAGAAATTTGACGAACTGACCTGTTGGAAAGGTGGCATCCTATGACGTTGCCACGTTGAAAGTCACTGCACTCTTCAGTCAGGTTTGTCTATGGAGATTGCATGGCGGTGTGCTCGATTTCAAACACGTGTCAGCAACGGGTGTGACTGAAATAGCCGAATCCTCGAATTTTGAAGGGGTGTCCACATACTTTTGTATATATAGTGTAGCATGTGTTTAGTCAGGGGGTACATGACTGCCTGTGTTTAAAGCAGTCGTTGACTTTACTGCAGTGATTCGGGGTGCTCAATAAATACCTTCACTTTGACTGTAACACTTTTATAAACACAGCTGCACTGGTAAAGAGGAGATAGGGGCATATAGGGCAAAGGCTAATCATGCCAGTGTTCATGACATAATTTCATCTCTAAGGAGAGTGCGTGTGTGTGATTACCTAAGATTACCTACAGATGGGGTCAGTTTGAGGAGGAGGGTGTTTCAGGAGCTTTGCTTACTGCTCATGCTCTCTTGACATCCCACGCAAGCAGGGTAAATAAATGCCAGCAGCTGTGTGTGAGCGTGTGTCTGTGCATATGTGCATGAGGTGTGTGTGTGTTAGGGGTGTTAATTGCAGGTGAAACTTAACCCGTGCACTGAGCAGCAGCTTATTGAAGCAGCTTCTGCCCCCCCTGAGGGTAATACAAATACACGCTGTACCCCCCAACCCAACGCCCTACCCTCAACCAGCCCCTAACTGACCAGAAGCAGGAGGTACTATGGACTTACCCACAGAGCCAACCAATATCATCCATCACACACACGCAGACGCGCACATGCACATGCACATGTACACACACACACACACACACACACGGATGAGTTAACACAATGAATCTCCTTTGTTTTGTTCTTTGATTTATCTGTTATTTTTCCTTCGGAATTTGATTAGTTTGGAGAAGTTTAATTATTCTACAGTTCCAGAGCCAAGAGCTGGGGTTCTAGTGTTTCAGAGCCAAGAGCTGGGGTTCTAGTGTTCCAGAGCCAAGAGCTGGGGTTCTAGTGGTCTGAGTTGGCATCTGAACGCATTATATTATTCAATAGTATAACATGTTTATTACATATATCAAATCAAACTTTATTTGTCACATGCGCCGAATACAACAAGTGTAGACCTTACCGTGAAATGCTTACTTACAAGCCTTTATCCAACAGTGCAGTTCAAGAAGAGATACGAAAATATTTACCAAATCATCTAAAGTATAAGATAAATAAAAAGTAACACAATAGCATAACAATAACGAGGCTATATACAGAGGGTACCGGTACCGATTCAGTGTGCGGGGGTACAGGTTAGAGGTCATTTGTACATGTAGATAAGGGTGAAGTGACAATGCATAGATAATAAACAGCGAGTAGCGGCAGTGTACAAAACAAATGGAGAGGGAGGGGGTGGGGGTCAATGTAATAGTCCGGGTGGCCATTTGATTAAATGGCTTGGGGGTCGAAGATTATGGCTTGGGGGTCGAAGCTTTTAAGGAGCCTTTTGGTCCTAGACTTTGCGCTCCGGTCCTGCTTGCCGTACGGTAGTTGAGAAACCATCTATGACTTGGGTGACAGGAGTCTCTGACAATTTTATGGTATTTCCTCTGACACCGCCTATTATATACGTCCTGGATTGCAGGAAGCTTGGTCCCAATGATGTACTAGGCCGTACGCACTACCCTCTGTAGCGCCTTATGGCCAGATGCCGAGCAGTTGCCATACAAGGCGGTGATGCACCCAATCAGGATGCTCTCGATGGTGTAGCTGTATAACTTTTTGAAGATCTGGGGACCAATGCCAAGTCTTTTCAGTCTCCTGAGGGGGAAAAGGTTTTGTTGTGCCTCTTCACCACTGTCTTGGTGTGTTTGGACCATAATAGATCATTGGTGATGTGGACACCAAGGAACTTGAAACTCTCGACCGCTCCACTACAGCCCCGTTGATGTTAATGAGGGCCTATTTGGGTGAACAGGGAGTACAGGAGGGGACTAAGTTCACACCCCTGAGGGGCCCCAGTGTTGAGGATCATTGTGGCGGTAGTGTTGTCTCTTACCCTTACCACCTGTCAGGAAGTCCAGGATGCAGTAGCGGAGGGTGATGTTTAGTCCCAGGATACTTAACTTAGTTATGAGCTTAATGGGCACTATGGTGTTGAACGCTAAGCTGTAGTTAATGAACAGCATTCTCACATAGGTGTTCCTTTTGTCCAGGTGGGAAAGGGAAGTGTGGAGTGCGATTGTAATTGCGTCATCTGTGGATCGGTTGGGGTGGTGTGCAAAATGGAATGGGTCTAGGGTATCCGGAAGGATGCTGTTTATGTGACCATGACCAGCCTTTCAAACCACTTCATGGCTACTGACGTGAGTGCTACGGGGCATTAATCATTTAGGCAGGTTACCTTCACTTCCTTGGGCACAGGGACTATGGTGGTCTGCTTGAAACATGTAGGTATTACAGACTCGGTCAGGGAGAGGTTGAAAATGTCAGTGAAGACACCTGCCAGTTGGTCTGCGCCTTCTTTGAGTACACATTCTAGTAATCTATCTGGGCCATTGACTTTGTGAATGTTGACCTGTTTAAAGGTCTTGCTCCCATCGGCTACTGAGAGCGTTATCACACAATCATCCAGAACAA
>NC_143025.1:40225000-40277500 GCF_057628025.1 Oncorhynchus mykiss
GAAACCGGCAGACATAAAAAGACATGGCTACCCAAAGAGGAGCGTGTATGTGGTCACTGCATGACAGGGGAGGTAGAGACAGAGATGCACTTTCTCCTTTACTGTGATAAATATTCCTCACAAAGAGATTCATTATTCACAGAAATGACTACATATATTCCAAATTTTTACAAATTGAACCCAGAGGAAAAACTAAGAATACTCATGGGCGAAGGAGCAATGGCTCCTCTTGCAGCCAAATATGTATTTTCCTGCCATAGCCTGAGGGACACTGAATAATAACATCTGCATAGTAAACAGTAACTTACTTATTATTACTATTATTGTTATTACTATAATTATTGTTTACTGTAGACTGTTACCATTTTATTGTTATTATTTTTGTATTTAATTTTGTATTATTATTTACTACCATTTTATATTATTATTTGCTATCATTTATAATTTTGTTACAATGTATATTGTATACATTGTTGCTTTGGCAATATTGACACAATGTTTTTCATGCCAATAAAGCAGCTTGAATTTGAATTTGAATTTGGTAGGTGGAGGTGGAGAGAGAGAAAGAAAGAGAGAGGTAGGTGGAGGTGGAGAGAGAGAAAGAAAGAGAGAGAGAGGTAGGTGGAGAGAGAGAGGGGTAGGTGGAGAGAGAGAGAGGTAGGTGGAGAGAGAAAGAAAGAAAGAAAGAAAGAGAAAGAGGTAGGTAGAGGTGGAGAGAGAGAGAGGTAGGTGGAGAGAGAGAGAGGTAGGTGGAGAGAGAGAGAGGTAGGTGGAGAGAGAGAGAGGTAGGTGGAGAGAGAGAGAGGTAGGTGGAGAGAGAGAGAGGTAGGTGGAGAGAGAGAGAGGTAGGTGGAGAGAGAGAGAGGTAGGTGGAGAGAGAGAGAGGTAGGTGGAGAGAGAGAGAGGTAGGTGGAGAGAGAGAGAGGTAGGTGGAGAGAGAGAGAGGTAAGTGGAGAGAGAGAGAGGTAGGTGGAGAGAGAGAGGTGGTGGAGGTGGAGAGAGAAAGAAAGAGAGAGAGAGAGGTAGGTGGAGGTGGAGAGAGAGAAAGAAAGAGAGCGAGGTAGGTGGAGAGAGAGAAAGAAAGAGAGAGAGGTAGGTGGAGAGAGAGAAAGAAAGAGAGAGGTAGGTGGAGAGAGAGAAAGAAAGAGAGAGGTAGGTGGAGAGAGAGAAAGAAAGAAAGAGAGAGAGGTAGGTAGAGGTGGAGAGAGAGAAAGAGAGAGAGGTAGGTGGAGGTGGAGAGAGAGAAAGAAAGAGAGAGAGGTAGGTGGAGGTGGAGAGAGAGAGAGGTATGTGGAGGTGGAGAGAGAGAGGTAGGTGGAGGTGGAGAGAGAGAGGTAGGTGGAGGTGGAGAGAGAGAGGTAGGTGGAGGTGGAGAGAGAGAGGTAGGTGGAGGTGGATAGAGAGAGATAGGTGGAGGTGGAGAGAGAAAGGTAGGTGGAGAGAGAGAGCGAGAGGTAGGTGGAGAGAGAGAGCGAGAGGTAGGTGGAGAGAGAGAGAGGTAGGTGGAGAGAGAGAGAGGTAGGTGGAGAGAGAGAGAGGGAGGTAGGTGGAGAGAGAGAGAGGGAGGTAGGTAGAGAGAGAGAGGGAGGTAGGTGGAGAGAGAGAGAGGGAGGTAGGTGGAGAGAGAGAGGGAGGTAGGTGGAGGTGGAGAGAGAAAGAAAGGGAGAGAGAGGTAGGTGGAGAGAGAGAGAAAGAAAGAGAGAGAGAGAGGTAGGTGGAGAGAGAGAGGGGTAGGTGGAGAGAGAGAGGTAGGTGGAGAGAGAAAGAAAGAAAGAAAGAAGAGAGAGGTAGGTGGAGGTGGAGAGAGAGAGGTAGGTAGAGGTGGAGAGAGAGAGAGAGGTAGGTGGAGGTGGAGAGAGAGAAAGAAAGAATGAAAGAAAGAGAGAGGTAGGTGGAGGTGGAGAGAGTTAGGAGGAGGTGGAGAGAGAGAGAGAGGTAGGTGGAGGTGGAGAGAGAGAGAGGTAGGTGGAGAGAGAGAGAGGTAGGTGGAGAGAGAGAGAGGTAGGTGGAGGGAGAGAGAGGTAGGTGGAGGGAGAGAGAGGTAGGTGGAGGGAGAGAGAGGTAGGTGGAGGTGGAGAGGGAGAGGTACGTGGAGGTGGAGAGGGAGAGGTACGTGGAGGTGGAGAGGGAGAGGGAGAGAGGTAGGTGGAGGTGGAGAGGGAGAGAGGTAGGTGGAGGTGGAGAGAGGTAGGTGGAGGTGGAGAGAGGTAGGTGGAGGTGGAGAGAGAGAGAGGTAGGTGGAGAGAGAGAGAGGTAGGTGGAGGTGGAGAGAGGTAGGAGGAGGTGGAGAGAGAGAGAGAGAGAGAAGGGGAGAGCTCAAAGCATCTTAAAAGGCTGACACAGTAATGGTATAATACAGACACAGTCCAGAGTCTGCTGACAGATTTTTCAGGCAAATGTTTCGCTCCAAAAAACACAAAGAGGCTCTTAATTATGGGGCGGCGATCGTTCGGTATTTGTATTTCTATAAGGAGCGTGTCGTACGGTAAGGGGAACGGGGAGAAGGAGAGAAAGGAAGACGGAATCTTTGCGGAATCATCTCCAAGCCTACAATTCCACATGCCATGTTCGTCGGGAAGTAGCTCATTAAAAAACCCCAGGAGATACAGGCGCTAAGGAGGACAGCTAATGTCTATGAGTCTATTGTGTCGAACCACTGTGGTTTAGTTCACCTGCTATGCTCCTGTCAATGCCATAGTGTAGATGGCACCCCCTCTCTGTCCCTACACTACGGCCACGCTTAGCCACGTTCTGAACGCACCCGACAGACGGTAACACATTTCAACAGGCGAGGTGCGGCTAGAAAGGCAGTCCAAGGGTTTTAGACCTGTAGGCTGTAGCGTAAAAACCCTTTGGTTGCCGTCGAAAGCCCGAACTTGGCCCTACCTTCTGACTTCCAGCATGTCAATCACAATAGGCAAAGCCAGGGTTCTTCGGTCTCTCCGCAAACACACACGCAATCTGGATATAAAACGCACACAGACGCAACAGACACGTGTCAACACAGCGAGGTCAACTCAAGTATAACCCTTTCACAGAGGCAATCGTGTTTCCTCCCCAATGCCGTAGCCCTGCGATCTCTTTCCTCTCCCTACCTACCTGACAACTAACAGAGAGAGTGGAAACACGTTTTCGCTGTCGTCTCAATCTGATAATCAGAGCATCTCTTCAATTTGCATGACTCTTGTCAGGCACCCTGGCCTTTTGTCTTTCTGCATACGAACCACCCACCCACACTCTCCACTCAACTCCATCACTTACTGCCCCCCACCCAGCTCCAGCCTCTTCAGCCCCCCCAGAACCTGGCTCTCTAGCCCCTCACAGCCCCCACACCATGAGTGGCCAGGGAGTGGGTTACCCTCCCACGCAGGGCGGGGGATGGAAGACTTGTTCAAGCTCAAGTGGACCACCACACCGCCCAGTGCTAATGCACACAGTGAGTGGAACCTCTTCTCTCTCCCACCTATGGCCCAGCTCTCCATCCCTCTATCTCCGCCATCATTCCGTCTCTCGCACCCACCACTAACTAGTACCATGCCGGCACATCGCCATCTTTCTTTCAGTGTCTCTCTCTCTCTCTTGCTGCGTGTTCCACTAACTAAATCCTGACCATAAAGTCCACTAATAGACCTCTGAACCACGCCATCAAGTCTAACACCCATGCCACCACAAACTGAAAAAGTATCACTCCCCCACCACATCACAAGCGGCTTCCTTCCTCTTTCGGTAGAGGCTGAAACTAGCCCTGTCTCTGAGGTCTGTTAGCCACGATAACGCGACGGAGACGTTCTAGAGAGGTATAGGGGACACATAAAGCCCGTCTGCTCTCCAATTTAGACTGTCGATCGTCTTAAGGTCAGTGCTGGGGAAACCCACAGCTAAGGCCAGGGTGAGCGTAAACTGTTGACGAGCATTGCGGTCAGAACTGGTCGCGGGGACTGAGTGGAATGGAGAACATATGAATCTCAACGTAGACCTGCTGCTGTTGACGATACGGCGGTCAGAACTGATCGGGGGGACTGAGTGGAATGGAGAACATATGAATCTCAACGTAGACCTGCTGCTGTTGACGATACGGCGGTCAGAACTGATCGGGGGGACTGAGTGGAATGGAGAACATATGAATCTCAACGTAGACCTGCTGCTGTTGACGATACGGCGGTCAGAACTGATCGGGGGGACTGAGTGGAATGGAGAACATATGAATCTCAACGTAGACCTGCTGCTGTTGACGATACGGCGGTCAGAACTGATCGGGGGGACTGAGTGGAATGGAGAACATACGAATCTCAACGTAGACCTGCTGCTGTTGACGATACGGCGGAAATAAGTCGCAGGCTTCTCCTCTGTGATTCTTAATTGAGTGCGTTGTTTTGTACGTGTACCTTGTTAGAAAATGATAAAATAAACTCAACTTGACCCCCCCCCCCCCCCCCAAAAAAATAAAATAAAAATAAAGACTGATAGGGTCCGTCCCGAATGGCACCCTTTTCCCTATACAGCGCACTACTTCTCACTACGTAGGGAGAGGGGGGGGGGGGCATGTGTGACACAGCCGTAGTGTGTGGTCAGATCACTGAAGGGAGAAACTCTCTGAGGGGAAGTTCTATCTAAAACAAGACAATCCAAACACGGGTTCAGAGGGGCTGAAGTGAAACTGAAGTATTATCTGTGCTAGTGATCGAAACAGGATCCAGAACTAGATCTGACGGAGCGGTGAATCGTACGATCCCAGTGCGCGGTACAGCTGCCCTCAAGGGTCAAATATTGCCTGTACGGCAGGTAAGCAGCACACAGCGATTGGGTCTCGGGGTCTTTTGTGACGCCTTCAGGCCTGTTGGTTTTGTTAAACTCACTGCAAAAGGGTCAGCGCAGTGTGTGTGTGGGTGGATAGATGGATGTTGTCAGTGGTGCATGTCAGACAACACACACACACACACACACACACACACACCTGCTGTTTGTGGAGATAACACCAGATTGGGCTGGCTGTGAACAAGTGTTCCTATGCCAACTGTTGTTTTCTCACTATCATTACCAATGCGGCCTTCGTCATCATCACCGTCATCATCACCTCAACCTCCAGTTAAACCAGACAGGCTCTTCAGTGTAATGAGGAGAGGTGTTGTTGGGGCACTAAGAAGGGGTGTAGGGGCGAATAGCTTAATGAACAACCTACACAGCACTAAGGCTAATTGCTACCTCTTGAGCTGTGACTATTGTAAGAAGAGGCAACAACAGAGAGGAGAACAGAGCCCCACAGGAGGATTGACTTCCTGTGTCCAAACACAGCTGCAAAAACAGCTCCATCAAATACTATGAAACTAGGAGCAAGTGTCATAGAGAATCAAATCTATGAGACAGTGTTATGTGACACACACACACACACACACTTTTTCCCATAATGCCAGAGAGTATAACACCATCGTTTTGTCCAGGTTCAGTAACAGCGACTTAACAGGGAACATGTAACTAGCTATGAGTTCGCTACAGAGCGGGATCAACCCTGGCGATATCAATCACATAACTCACACGGCCTGGCATGTGGGCTGCTGCTCTCATTTACAGATACTGACTCACACAGCACACAGATGGACAGATGACGATGGAGTGAGAGATGGGGGGGAGGGGAGAGAGAGAGAGAAACAAAGAAAGAAAGAAAAATGGGAGAGACAGAGAGAGAAACAAAGAAAGAAAGAAAAATGGGAGAGACGGAGAGAGAGAGAGAGAGGTCTGCCTGCAGTTGTCCTCAGAGGTAACTACAGGGCCGAGAGGTCTCAAGTCATATTGTTAGTTAGAGCCGAGTCATAGACGAGTACACCCGTAATGGATTGTTGCATTCTACAGTAATAATAACGCTAATAACAAAAAAGAACATAGGCGTTCTGGAAAACAGGGGAAAGGTCAGAACATTGCTCTCTCTGAAACAGCCGTGGTTCTGGAAATATTTTGCATCTTTAGGTAAATTGGCAAGTAGAAACCGGATGGAGCTTCCGTACATTGGGTTATATGATGAGATGGTGTTAGCTGCCAGATTGGATACAAGCTCTCCTTCCTCAGAGATGCCAGTTGTTTGTGACGCAAGCAATGTACTGACACTGGCTATCTTGGCACACTGTTGCTCTTCCACTCTCTATATAGCTGAACATTTCTCCTAAACATCCTATATAAATACAGGGACCATCGTCAGCTCGACATATTAAAAGAAACACCGTTAACCGTGGAGCAATACTTAAATTGTTTGTGATCATTGAAATCTAGGAATCTTTGAAAAGGTAGAAAGACTACTCCCTAGGGTAGTGGTCAACAACCGGTCGATCTTGATGGTATTCCTAGTATTCCTGTAGAAAATCCAATGATAAAAGCGTTGCACTCCTTTTCTTTCCCGTCTTGCGCCGTTGGTGGTAGGTGCACTCGATTCAGTTGCCCTGGGCACCAGGCAGGCAAAGTGTTCCCATTTTGAACCATTTCCTACCCAGCGGAGCGGGAGATCAGTTGATAAAACGAGTGCGCCTACTGCGCTGGCCAATCGGATAGCTCAAATCACAGTGCCTACCTACAGCTTCCACGAACCCAGCCACAGCAAAGTTACTGTGATACTAGCCTATATAAGATTATATATATATATATATATATATATATATATATATATATTATATTATATATATTATTATATTATATAAGACCTTTTAAAACCATGACCAGAGAGACTGTCAAAGAATACATGGCATCGGTGCCAGTTGATTTTCACCATCAGGTGGAAGACGGTGTCCCCACTCACTGGTCAGTCTCATCTGCGGCTCTCTTCCTGCCGCCGCTGAGTCTTATGCCAAAACAACTGGGAACTCGGGAAGTCTCCAACTTCTGACTTCACTGCGGTCATCAAACTCAGAAACTTAGGCATCTTTCTACACTCTTAGGTGCTACGTAGAACCTTAAAGGGTTCTTCGGCTGTCCCCATTGGAGAACCATTTGAATAACCCTTTTTGGTTCCATGTAGAACCCTTTCAACAGAGTGTTCTACCTGGAACCAAAAGGGTTCTCCTATGGGGACAGCTGAAGAAGTCTTTTTTCTAAGAGTGTAGAGCTCGGATGTTCCATTTCGAAGTTCAGGGAGGTCATAACCTTGTTTAACCATAACCTTGTTTTTCCAGAGTTTTTCCAGAGTTCCCAGTTATATTGAAATCACCATGACCATCAGATGCAGGTACCATCAATCTATTTTATTATCAAAACTTGAGTTTTAAAATATAATATGGTCTCAGAAGAACAATATTGTTAGGCGGCATATAGCCAATACGCTGTGATAATGTATTAGGGCTACTGCCCAAACCTCATTCCTACAGAACTGGTTAGGTTAATGTAAAAATATATAAATATGTTTTTCTTTTCTATTTATCTGAGCCACTGCCCTAGGGAATCCTTTTTACATCAAACCCAAAAGAGTTCTACCTGGAACAAAAAGGGTTTTACCTGTGATGGGTTCTGACTTCTAAACTTGAAATGTTGTTCATTATCAGATCTCCTATTGAAATATTACATACCCTCGACTTCAGCGATGTCATTAACAAAATAGCCTCCAACACTCTACTCGGCAAACTGGATGTAGTCTATCACAGTGCCATCCGTTTTGCCACCAAAGCCCCATATACTACCCACCACTGCGACCTGTATGCGCTCGTTGGCTGGTCCTCGCTACATATTCGTCACCAGACCCACCGGCTCCAGGTCATCTATAAGTCTCTGCTAGGTAAAGCTCCACCTTATCTCAGCTCACTGGTCACGATAACACCCACCCGTAGCACGTGCTCCAGCAGGTATATTGCACTGGTCATCCCCAAAGCCAACACCTCCTTTGGCTGCCTTTCCTTCCAGTTTTCTGCTGCCAATGACTGGAATTAATTGCAAAAATCGCTGACGCTGGAGATTTATTTCCCTCACTAACTTTAAACATTAGCTATCTGAGCAGCTAACCGATCGCTGCAGCTTTACATAGCCCTTCTGTAAATAGCCCATCCAATCTACCTACCTCATCCCCATATTGTTTTGATTTACTTTTCTGCTCTTTTGCACACCAGTATTTCTACTTGGCATCATCATCTGCACATCTATCACTCCAGTGTTAATTTGCTAAATTGTAATTACTTTGCTACTATGGCCTGTTGATTGCCTCCTCACGCCATTTGCACACACTGTATATAGACGTTCTTTTATTTCTATTGTGTTATTGACTGTATGCTTGTTTATTCCATGTGTAACTCTGTGTTGTTGTTTGTGTCGCACTGCTTTGCTTTATCTTGGCCAGGTCGCAGTTGTAAATGAGAACTTGTTCTCAACTAGCCTACCTGGTTAAATAAAGTTGAAATAAAAAATATTGAGTAGCATAGTCTGGTTTCTAAACCGGAAGTTAATGGTTATCTGTAGGAGGAATGTATACGGTGCAGGCAATTAAGCTTGGAATGTACTTAGTAACGGAAAGGCAATCGCATGGTTGCCGGCACTGATAAGGGTAGAGAGATGTGGTTTAGTGAGGAATGGGGGCCGAGGTCAGTTCAGGTCACATTAAGGGAGAAGGAAGAGTTTATTGTCCGCATCACTTAACTTCTTGCCTAGCAATGAAGATGTAATGTTTAGAGAGAAGGAGGATACTCCACCCAAATTGGGGTATATATACTCCCACTGGTGGAACCATGTCCTTGTCTGTGCAGCTGTCCGACCCTTTGGGGGAATAAACTCGGTTTGAGCTTTACTAAGTGTTTTACTCTGTTTATTTAGAACGTAACACCTGGAACCAAAAAGAGCGATCATACGGGGTCAGCTGAAGATCACTTCTGGAACCCTTTTTCTATTGAGTGCAGTGTCTCCATTATGGGGACGGTAATCGTCTCACACAGAAGGCCCATTGTGTGGCCAGGATCCCCCTGCTGACCCCTTCCATTGTCATCCCAGCGGACAGTTACGTAACGCCACGCAGCGCAGCGCTCTAACTTGCACGGTGGGTGCACTGAAGCAAAGGTAGAGTAACATTTACACAGGGGAGGAGGAAGGAGATATACCCCTCATTACCTAAAGAGGCTACCAACTTCTGAGCGACGTCCTGGAGCAAATCCTCACAGAGAGAGAGGGGGACACAGAGACAGGGACACAGACGTGCACACATAAGCACTAATAAGGACAAGCAGCCCCCTAAAATGGACTGAGATATCTATATGGGTACGGATTTGATGTGACAGATTGAACAGCCGTACATCTCAGTTATTGGTAATAGGCAAGGGGTTGGGAACCTAATCAGCCCTCCCATACACACACTAGTCCACTCTCTTTCTCCCACACTGGAGCTAGCCTCCTCCAGGCAAGAGAGACCGGCTGCAAAACAAGATATGACACTCCTTTGAATTCACTCCCTGTTGTTTTCTTCCAAAAGGAATCATTGCACAATTGTCATTTCCAGGAATTCTCTGACACATACCACTTATTTCACCCAGAAAACAATCCCTATTGAGTAGCCCGTGTTTCAGGGCAAACCAAGCCATCTGCATCCCACAATCAGCACGGGGAATATATTATACGACAGTGTCTTGCATCCCAAACGGCACCCTATTTCCTATATAGTGCCCTACTTCTGACCAGAGTAAAGTAAAACACTAAATAGTGAATAGGGTGCCATTTGAAGCCAAGCTAGTGTTTCACACCAATTAAAACCATGGCCCAATAAAAATCACATAAAATCTGTTTCACCATTTCCCCAAAGGGAAGATTACATTTACACCCCATACTTACAACGATAGATATTACATCCAAACGAAACATGCTGTTCGGCTAATTCAGCATTAAGCGTACACTTGAGTTTGTACACACACGCGGCATGAGATGAATGGTGAGTAATGTACACTCGTTATCTGGTGATTTACGATGGTTTGAGTCCTTTAATGGCCCTGTGTTCTTTGGTATGGTGCTGAGGAAGATAGGGAATAGGGGGGAGGATTTGTGCGTGTGTGGGGGGGCTGAAAGCAGTTTAAGGCAGGGATCAAGCTAGATGAAGCCAATGTTTTTCTTGAGTGGAGGAGAACTATTCAGGCTCCATAACAGATTCATATACTCACTATATAGTTTAAACACATAAGGACACACACATACAGTATATACAATCACAAGCACACACACACACAGAATCCCTCTCACCTTTCCCTTTATTTATCCTATCCCTTTATTGTCGTCTATCATCTTTCTTTCTCCCTCCATGTCAAACTCTGTACTTCTATGAGTTGGTGTGTGGACTGGAGAGATCACTGTGTCTCCAAGCGGGACCCTGACCTGAGAACGGAGCTGGCGGTCTGTGAGGTGACAAGCCTGGAGAGTTTGAGGGGCCCGAGAGTTGGATCACGGGGCTCACATTCAACCCACTACATCTCTAATTAGGGAATTCTCCACAATGTAGAGAGACATATAAGATCCCCCACACGGCACAGAGATATAAGAACCCTCCTCAGCGCTCACACATCCAACAGCCTAGAGACCACACAAGGGTGAGGGGCGGTGGGAACAGGCAGACAATGGCAAGATGACACCAACAGCAATGGTCACTTCGAATCCTTAGGAAACTAGTATTTTTTTCTTACATAATTAGCTCAGAAAATCTCAAGCCTTATTAGAACTACTGGATATAAAGGCAACGTCAACTTACCAACATTACGACCAGGAGTAAGACTTTCCCGAAGCGGATCCTTTGTTCGCACCACTGCCTAGGACATTGGAGGGCCCAGAGGTCAACCCAAAAACTATGTCGCCGCAGAAGAGGTAGGCGGAGCGGACTCCTGGTCAGACTTCGAAGGCGTGCACACCACCCACCGCTTCCGAGTATATTACCCGCTAATGTCCAGTCGTTAGACAACAAGGTAGACGAAATTAGGGCAAGGGTTGCCTTCCAGAGAGACGTGAGAGATTGTAACATTCTCTGTTTCACGGAAACATGGCTCTCTCGGGATATGTTGTCGGAGTCGGAACAGCCACTGGGTTTCTTCATTAGTTGTGCCGAAAGAAATACACATCTCTCTGGGAAGAAGAAGGGCGGGGATGTATGCTTCATGATTAATGACTCATGGTGTAATCATAACAACATACAGGAACTCAAGCCCTTTTGTTCACATGACCTAGAATATCCCCCCTCAAGTAGATACCACGGCGGCCCTCAAGGAACTTCAATGGACTCTATGTAAACTGGAAACCATATATCCTGAGGCTGCATTTATTGTAGCTGGGAATTTTAACAAAGCAAATTTGAGAACTAGTATATTGCCCGCACTCGCGCGGGCAATATACTGGCAATATACTGGATCACTGCTACTCTAACTTCCGCTATGCATGCAAGGCCCTCCCCCGCTCTCCCTTCTGCAAATCCGACTACAACTTAATTTTACTCCTGCAGAAACTCAAACAGGATGTACCCGTGACAAGAACCATTCAACGCTGGTCTGACCAATCAGAACCCACACTTCAAGATTGTTTTGATCACGTGGACTGGGAAATGTTCCGGGCTTCCTCAAAGAATAATATTGATTCATACACTGATTCGCTGAGTGAGTTTATAAGGAAGTGCATTGGACATGTTGTACCCACTGTGACTATTATAACCTACCCTAACCAGAAACCGTGGATAGATGGCCACATTTAACCATGGAAATATTTTCGGGAATATGGCTAAATATAAACAGTGTAGTTATTCCCTCCACAAGGCAATCAAACAAGCGAAATGTCGGTATAGGGATGAAGTGGAGTCGCAATTCAACAGCTCAGACACGAGACGTATATGGCAGGGTCTACAGGCAATCACGGACTACAAAAAGAAAACAAGCCACGTCACGGACACCGACATCTTGCTTCCAGACGAACTAAACAACTTCTTTGCCTGCATTGAGGTGAATACAGTGCCACCAACGCAGCCCGCTTACCAAGGACTGTGCCCCCACCCCCTCCTTCTGTGTGGCCAATGTGAGTGAGACATTTAAACGTGTTAACCCTCGCAAGGCTTCTGGCCCAGACGGCATCCCTAGCTGGGTCCTGAGAGTATGCACAGACCAGCGCTCCCTATCCCAGACTGCTGTCCCCACATGCTACAAGATGGCCTCCATTGTTCCTGTACCCAAGGCGGCAAAGATATCTGAACTAAATGACTATCGCCCGTAGCACTCACTTCTGTCGTCATGAAGTGCTTTGAGAGACTAGTCAAGGATCATATCACCTCCACCTTACCTGCCACCCTAAACCCTCTTCAGTTTGCATACCGCCCCAACAGGTCCACAGACAATGCAATCACCATCACACAGAACACTGCCCTATCCCATCTGGACAAGAGGAATACCTATGTAAGAATGCTGTTCATTGACTACAGCTCAGCATTCAACACCATAGTACCCTCCAAGCTCATCATTAAGCTTGAGGCCCTGGGTCTCAAGCCGCCCTGTGCAATTGGGTCCTGGACTTCCTGATGGGCTGCCCCCAGGTGGTGAAGGTAGGAAACAACATCTTCACTTCGCTGATCCTCAACACTGGGACCCCACAAGGATGCGTGCTCAGCCCCCTCTTGTACTCCCTGTTCACCCATGACTGCGTGGCCAAGCATGCCTCTAACTCAATCATCAAGTTTGCAGACGAGACAACAGTAGTAGGCCTGATTACCAACAACGATGAGACAGCGTACAGGGAGGAGGTAAGAGCCCTCGGAGTCTGGTGTCAAGAAAACAACCTCTCACTCAACATCAACAAAACAAAGGAGATGATCGTGGACTTCAGGAAACAGCAGAGGGAGCACCCCCTATCCACATCTAAAGTTAAGTTCCTCAGCGTACACATCACGGACAAACTGAAACGGTCCATCCATACAGACAGTGTAGTGAAGAATGCGCAACAGTGCCTTTTCAACCTCAGGAGGCTGAAGAAATTTGGCTTGTCACCTAAAACCCACAAACTTTTACAATTGAGAGAATCCTGTCGGACCGTATCACCGCCTGGTACGGCAACTGCACCGCCCACAACCGCAAGGATCTCCAGAGGGTGGTGCGGTCTGCATAACGCATCTCCGGGGGCAAACTACCTGCCCTCCAGGACACCTACAGCACCAGATGTCACAGGAAGATCAAAAAGATCATCAAGGACAACAACCACC
The DNA here is from genome assembly GCF_057628025.1 of Oncorhynchus mykiss. Lineage (NCBI taxonomy): Eukaryota > Metazoa > Chordata > Actinopteri > Salmoniformes > Salmonidae > Oncorhynchus > Oncorhynchus mykiss. The sequence continues at coordinate 40,238,163 of NC_143025.1, forward strand.
CAAGCGACTGCCTGTTCACCCCGCTATCATCCAGAAGGCGAGGTCAATACAGGTGCTTCAAAGCTGGGACTGAGAGACTGAAAAACACCTATCTCAAGGCCATCAGACTGTTAAAGAGCCACCCTTAACACGGAGAGGCTGCTGTCAACATACAGACTCTAACCATTGGCCACTTTAATAAATTGATCACTAGTCACTTTAAATAATGCCAATTTGTCTTTCTCTATAGCCTATTTGCATGTGAGGCCAGCAACAAATTAATTTCCTCATGATTTGAGAAGAGAGAGACACCTGAATCATGACAATGAGTTTCTTTGGAAAATTAAGGAACCTACACAGTGGGCCTCCAACGCCACCCAAAGGGCTAGAGAACAATGCGGGGTATGGTAGGTGGCCAGAAGATGAGTTTGATGAAGAGGATGGGGACACATATGAGGCGCCCCCCTGTGAGAGACCCGCGATGAAGGTTCCTTCCAGACATGTGGAGGAGAATGTCTATTTGGAGAGGACGTCAGAGCGGTCCAATCCTGTTCTCCCCAAAAGACAGGCAGCTGCACCACCAAGGTCAGCCAAGATGGCGCACATGGGCAAAGCATTGAAACAGCAGCCTCACCCTGAGGAGTTCTACATTGACCCCAACACCAAGAAACCGCCTGAGGTAGATAGGAAGGAGAAGCCAGAGAAGAAGTCTATTCCTAAGAAGTTTGCCTCTCCCCCACCACCTGCAGAGGAAGTCATTGGCAGCAGAGAACTGGAAGGAGAGGCGGCCAAAGGAAGAACTGATTTTGGGAGTGACCAGAGAGATACACCTGCTGGAGTGCGTGCTACAGATGTCTTCCTGTCCTTCATTAGGATCCAGGTAGACAGTGATGACCTGTATCTAGAGCCACAGCGGCTTGTCCCCCTGTTCCTCGTGGGCCCATGAGGATGCCCCTCCCACCCAAGACAGCAGCCCCCCATGCCCATAAAACCTCCAGTGCCCAGAGCCAAGTCTAGTTCTCTATTGGTCAATGAGGCAAAGACAGCTCCTCCCCTGATATCAGGCGCTCCATGTTCCCTGGCAAACTGGCCCCACCCACCCTGGGCATCAAATCCCCCCTCCCTGCATCACTAAAGGAACCCAAACCAATCCCTCCACCCCCTCCTGTTATACACTCTACTGCAGCAGTTTCTCCCCCTGGTATGAAGACCACCATGCAGGAGAAAGAGTGGTTCGCTGGAAACTGCAATAGAAAGACTGCCGAGGACTTCTTACTGCAGATCAACAAGGACGGGGCATTCCTGATACGTCACAGTTCAGCCCAGAACGCCCGTCAGCCCTACACACTGGCTGTCCTATATAGACAGAAGGTCTATAACATCCCCATCTGCTTTCCGGAAGAGACGCGCGGCTACGCCCTCGGAAAGGCGGGCAAGAAGAACGAGGAGTTTTTCTGTAGTCTCCAGGAGATCATCTCTCACCACAAGCTACAAGGGGTCTTCCAGGATTGCCCACAGTGTGGCCTGGGGAGGGGCGAGAGGGGTGGCTGGGTATTGGTGGTTGGAGAGATGGTGATTGACATGGGGAAGGTTACAGTGTAACACCTGCTAATCAGGCTTGGGGTGAACACGTTGTGGTGTGCCGACTCCTCAGTCAGCTATTCTGGAACACCATAACACACACACACACACCTACAGAGATTCTCTCTGTGATAGACTGAGATTGATGACAGAGTTCAAATGCTGTCAGATCCTTTCTGGGGGAGCTGTGATTGACTCACTGTGTCTGATGTTAAAGATGACCGATCTTGACAATACTGGTCCTGGCCTCAGAGATAACACTACTGTGCTGCTGTGATATGGTATTATAACGTGAATATCTCCAGATAGATAGTTATCACACTAGAAATCTCTCTCTCTCTCTCTGCATGACGTAACAATATATTGTCAAAGCTTACTTTGGCCATTTACAATATGAAAATAATAAGAATCAAAATGGTCAACGGGACAACAGTAACAACAATAACCAAGAGCCAAAATAACCATACATTGAACCATAACAACAAGCATACAGTAGAGGACATGTGCAGGTTGATTGGTCTCGCTCTCTCTCCCTCGTCCTGACAATCTCTTTGAAGTTCCCCCACTTTCAACTGAGATTTTGATTAAAAATAGTTCTGTCTCCGTCTTTTAATTCAAAAGGGCAGTCATTAGAATTCCACTAACACATCAAGTTCTGCAACTAGCTACCTTCTCTAAAATGAGCTACAGCTATTTAAAGCATGGACATCTATTGATTTGAGAGAGAGAGAGAGAGCGAGAGAGAGGAGAGAGGAGAGAGACAGTAGAGAGCAAGAGAATGAGAGAGAGAGAGAGAGAGAGAGAAGTGAAACAGTAGAGAGAGAAAGAGAGAGGAGTGAAATAGTGAGAAAGAGAATGAGAGAGAGCAAAAGAGAGAGAATAAAGAGAGAGAGGAGTAGAGAGAGAAGGAAAGTGGAGCTGTCAAAATATCACCAAGGGATCTGTGTTAAGAAAATGAATTGCAGTAAGGAAAGATAGAGAACTGTCTCTGACGTCCTTCCTTCTACTGCTACTTCAGGAGCCATCCTACCCTTGACACAGCGGTCTGTTGGAATAATTAACCGTGTGACGTGAGCCGTGGATAACACACACACACACACACACACACACACAGTGGATAAGGCCATTTCACATTAAGCTCTCATCAGCCATTAAATACCTTCAACCCCATGACATGTTGCCCTCTGCTATCTCAGCTGTTTGCAGATCCGCATTTCAAAACGGTATTCGATTTCGGGTGTTTGGCTCTCGCTCTCCTCTATGTATAGGTATCCCCTTTAACTTGACTCCCCGGGAAAGGTGACTGGACAGACATGGTGGGGTTGCTCTGTGAACTGAAGAGGATGGTGATGGTTTGGAGAAGTGGGAGGTGGTTTTGGTTTACCTGTCCCTTTGTTGCGGTCCACAAAGCAGTACTTGAGCTCGTACTCTCTCAGAATCTCATGGACCTCCTGCAGAGCGAGAGAGAGGGAGGAAGGGGTGTAGGGAGAGAGAGGGAGGAAGGGGTGTAGGGAGAGAGAGATGGGGTAGAAACAGAGAGAGGTGAGTTTAAACATGGGGGGGGGGGGATAAAAAGCAGGATTTTTTTGGAACAACCGAACACACTAACGTCTCGGTGTTTCCCGATGGGACACTTCGAGGCGTTTTCCCCCTTCAGAAATACTTTTCAGAAGTCTTTGATGGAAGGTTTCCCTATTGTAATCGTTCTCTTGTATTGGGGAATTAGATCAAACATATCCTCAAGTTGAACAGCTTTTTGGGTTCTTTATCAAGATCACGTAGTTTACACTCACAGGGGAGATACATTCCCCAAAAACATATGAATCAGAATATTAAGACACTAAATCAGACACCCTTCCGCCCGCACATTTAAAATGGTTCTATTTAAAAGACATTTAACAGAGGCTCCTATCCAGAGCGACATACAGTGAAAGCATACTGCCCACCAACCCATACATTATCTGACAGAGGAGAGGGCAGAGGTCAAAGTGCAGTGGTTACTGTAAACTTCCACACGAACCGTGGGGGTAGTGGTGCCTGCCTGCTGCCTGAGAGATGTATGGCTGGTCTCTGGGGAACTGTAAACATGACTTCGTTTTAAAAACGCGGCCTGGGGAGGTGCCGAGCAGAATGCAAGCGGGCAGGAGATGGACTGTTTTTAACATCAAAGAGGCGTATATTGTTTCACCTCCCTTTTCCGTTTCACTCAACGCTACCCTCTCTGCTCCAACACACACACCACGCTACGAGTCATCCTCTTATCGCGGAAGGCCACACACACCCACGCAGGGTCACTCCTAGCTAAAAAAAAAAAAAGAGCAGCTCTTATGGGATGTAAGAGGAAATCAAAGCACTTCAACCAGCCCGCTCTCTCTCCACTCCTCCTTCATCCCAGGGTACTGTACAGAGAGAGCAGAGCAACGTGTCCCGTAGGTAGATAGTCATCTATCGGACTCACCTCCCACACACACAATATGAGAGAGAGAGAGATGCAGAGAGCTGTACATCCTGCACAGCAGCCCATTGCTCTTCTCTCTCCCCCTCACCCTACCTACCTCTTTCTGTATGCTTTCTCGCCCATTCGCTCCTTTTAAGCCCAAGCGCACACAATGCTCACTACTGTGAGCGTCACTGTGTTTGTCTGTCCGGGGTGAGATCAAAACAGAGCCGTTCTATTTCCTCAAACTTGTATGTCTCGGCGCTCACAGATGGGTAAAGGCAGCGAGGCCGAACTAGCCTGCTGACAAAGCTCCATTAAGCCACTCTGAAGCCCCACATCCTCATCCTGTAGAACCCCGCTGAGACACTTTTAGAGCACTTTAGACATGCATGCTGTGTCAGACCATGCCGTACTGTTCTATGCTACTCTATTTCTACGCTGCTCCGCTCCGTACTGTGACGAGTGTTCCTGGCGTTTCTACACCTAAAAAGGTGGTGGCATTTTGAGCAAAGTCGGTTGGTTCCAAAGCATCAGCCTACCAGCCACCCACTCCAGTCCCTGCGGTGTGTCTCTCTGCTTTGGTTGTGACTCCTGTGTGTGTGTCCTGCTGTGCTGGCAGTGGTCTGACATTAAAGGGATACTTCAGGATTTTGGCAACGAGGCCCTTTGATCTACTTCCCCACAGTCAGATGAACTTCGTGGATGCCATTTGTATGTCTCTGCGTGCGGTTTAAAGGATGTCGCTAGCATGCTAGCGGATACCCATAGACGTCCAGTCATTGTTCTAATGCTAGTTAGCGTTGGCTCGCGAAACAACGCCTGACTTTCTTCATACGGGACACAGACACATAAAAATGGTATCCACAAGTTCCTCGGACTCTGGTGAAGTAGATAAAAAAGGGCCTCGTTGACAAAATACCAAAGTATTCCTGCAGCTACCCCTTTCCTGCAGTAAAAATACCAAAATTGCCCACTTGTGGCATCAGGTGTGGAATGTAATTTTTCATAATGAATAATAATTCATAAATCCTGTGTTTTTATGTCAACCGGTTTTGTTAGATTTCAGTCTTCGGTGATGTACACTACATGGCCAAAGAGTATGGGGACACCTGCTCGTCGAACATCTCATTCTAAAATCATGGGCATTAATGTAGCGTTGATCCCACCTTTGCTGCTATAACAGCCTCCACTCTTCTAGGAAGGCTTTCCACTAGATGTTGGAACATTGCTGCGGGGACTTGCTTCCATTCAGCCACAAGAGCATTAGTGAGGTCGGGCACTGGTGTTGGGCGATTAGGCCTGGCTTGTAGTCGGTGTTCCAATTCATCCCAAAGGTGTTTGATGATGTTTGAGCTCAGGGCGCTGCGCAGGCAAGTCAAGTTCTTCCTCACCGATCTCGACAAACCATTTTTGTATTGACCTCGCTTTGTGCACGGGGGAATTGTCATGCTGAAACAGGAAAAAGCCTTCCCTAAACTGTTGCCACAAAGTTAGAAGCACAGAATCGTCTAGAATGTCACTATGTTGTAGCGTTAAGATTTCCCTTCACCAGAACTAAGGGGCCTAGCCCGAACCATGAAAAACAGCCCCAGACCATTGTTCCTCCCCCACCAAACATTACAGTTAGCACTATGCATTCGGACAGGTAGCATTCTCCTGGCATCCGCCAAAACCAGAGTCGTCTGTCGGACTGCTCCAGTCCAATGGCGGCAAGCTTTACACCACTTCAACACGGGCTACTGCTAATGTGTCTATGGAGATTGCATGGCTGTGTGCTCGATTTTTATACACCTGTCAGCAATGGGTGTGGCTGAAATAGCCGAATCCACTCATTTGAGGGGGCGTCCACATACTTTGGACATGTAGTGTATATAAAGTGAAATATTGGGATGCACTGAAAATGGAATACATTTCAACTCTATATCTGACATGGTAGAGGTGTTTTCTTTTGTTTAAGCCATGTGTGTGATAACCATGTGTGTGAGGTATATACTTTTGTTTCAAAGTACATTTGTTTAAGACTACCAAGAAACGCTCTGTGTGACCCTGATTCAGCCCACTGCAGTACAAAGGTTAAATAGTACCGCGAGAACTTAACTCAGTTAACAAGAAACAGTGGTATTCATACATACGCTGTCTGTTTCTCTTACTGAGAGGGAAAGATACCTGAATGCATTCTAAATTGCACCCAATTAATACATAGTGCATTAATTCTGACCAGGGCCCAGCACCTACTTTTAAGCAGAGCCCTATATGAGCCCTGGTCAAAAGTAGTACACTATATAGGGAACCGGTTGCCATTTGGGACACAGCCTCTAATTCACTCTACCATACGAGGCACGGAGGGGAGCTGTCTAAACTCATCTCCATTCAGAGTGAGATATACTGTGTACAACACAGAGAGCATTTCTCTCTACATCTCCATCCGTCTTTCTTTTCCTCCTCTGCCTCCCCCTCTCCTCCTAATGCGTCTCCGTCCACAGAGGATAATGAGTCGAAAGCCCTTCCCGCACCCAATAATCAGAGATATGGATTAAGGCATGCTACACGTCAGGATTTGTTGTCTCTCTTGCGCACAATCCCAGTCATTCAAATGTAAATCGGCCTAGAAAATCATTTGAGGGGTGGTCTGGGCAGGCTGTGGACGACGGTTGGACAATTGTGCGCTGCCCCATGGGTCTCCCCGTCACGAACCCAGTATCTCTAGTGGCACAGCTAGCACTGTGATGCAGTGCCTTAGACCACTGCGCCACTCAGGAGGCCCTGCTCCGTTCATCTTTCCCTCGGTCTTGACTAGTCTCCCAGTACCTGCCGCTGAAAATCATCCCCGCAGCATGATGCTGCCACCACCATGCTTCACCGTAGGGATGGTGCCAGTTTTCCTCCAGACGTGGCACTTGGCATTCAGGCCAAAGAGTTCAATCTTGGTTTGATCAGACCAGAGAATCTTGTTTCACATGGTCTGAGAGTCTTTATGTGCCTTTTGGTGGGCTGTCATTTGCCTTTTCCTGAGGAGAGGCTTCCTTCTGGCCACTCTACCATAAAGGCCTGATTGGTGAAGTGCTGTAGAGATAGTTGTCCTTCTGGAAGGTTCTCCCATCTCCACAGAGGAACTCTAGAGCTCTGTCAGAGTGACCATCAGGTTCTTGGTCACCTCCCTGACCATGACCAAGGCCTTTCTCCCCCTATTGCTCAGTTTGGCCGAACAGCCAGCTATAGGAAGAGTCTTGGTGGTTCCAAACATCTTACAATTAAGAATGATGGAGGCCAGTGTGTTCTTGGGGACCATCAATAATGCAGAAATGTTTTTATTTTTAATAAATTAGCAAAAATTTCTTAAAACCTGTTTTCACTTTGTCCTTTTTGTGTAGGTTGCTGAGAAAAAAAAAAGATATTTAATCCATTTTAGAATAAGTGTCAAGGCTCAGGAGAAGACCCAGATGCAGACTGTTTAGAAATAACTCAAGTTTATTAGGGGGGAGCAGACAAATGACAGGTCAAGGGCAGGCAGAGGTCAGTAGTCCAGAGCAGAGTCCGAAAGTACAGAACGGCAGGCAGGCTCAGGGTCAGGGCAGGCAGAGGTCAGCAATCCAGGGTGTTGTGACAAGGTACAGAACGACAGGCAGGCTCAGGGTCAGGGCAGGCAGAGGTCAGTAATCCAGGGTGTTGTGACAAGGTACAGAACGGCAGGCAGGCTCAGGGTCAGGGCAGGCAGAGGTCAGTAATCCAGGGTGTTGTGACAAGGTACAGGACGGCAGGCAGGCTCAGGGTCAGGGCAGGCAGAGGTCAGTAATCCAGGGTGTTGTGACAAGGTACAGAACGGCAGGCAGGCTCAGGGTCAGGGCAGGCAGAGGTCAGTAATCCAGGGTGTTGTGACAAGGTACAGAACGGCAGGCAGGCTCAGGGTCAGGGCAGGCAGAGGTCAGTAATCCAGGGTGTTGTGACAAGGTACAGAACGGCAGGCAGGCTCAGGGTCAGGGCAGGCAGAGGTCAGTAATCCAGGGTGTTGTGACAAGGTACAGAACGGTAGGCAGGCTCAGGGTCAGGGCAGGCAGAGGTCAGCAATCCAGGGTGTTGTGACAAGGTACAGAACGGCAGGCAGGCTCAGGGTCAGGGCAGGCAGAGGTCTGTAATCCAGGGTGTTGTGACAAGGTACAGAACAGCAGGCTCAGGGTCAGGGCAGGCAGAGGTCAGTAATCCAGGGTGTTGTGACAAGGTACAGAACGGCAGGCAGGCTCAGGGTCAGGGTAGGCAGAGGTCAGTAATCCAGGGTGTTGTGACAAGGTACAGAACGGCAGGCTCAGGGTCAGGGTCAGGGCAGGCAGAATGTCAAAAAACGGGAAATCTAGAAAACAGGAACTAGTGACAGAAAGGCGCACGGGACAAAACGTTGGTAGGCTTGATGAAACAAAACGAACTGGCAACAAACAAACAGAACACAGGTATAAATACACAGGGGATAATGAGGAAGATGGGCGACACCTGGAAGGGGGTGGAGACAAGCACAAAGACAGGTGAAAGATCAGGGTGTGACAATGAGGCTATAACGTAACAAAATCAGGAAAAAGTGAAGGGGTCTGAATACTGTCCGAAGGCACTGTATATGTTCAATTCTATTCGTATTTGTGGATAAAATTTCCTTCTACGTGATGCATTTCATGAAGGTTTTCGAAGGCATTGGGTAGAAGTAACTGAAACCACAGAAAATATATAATTTTACGTATATCTTAAATTACTGGCTTTTCATGAATTTGATAATATAATCTTGAATGCCATTCAAAAAAACAGTGTGGGACACTATCCAGGAAGTAGGCGGGACTTTCATACAATATTATAATATAGGTATTACTTCCACTGTATGTGGTAAATGACCATGCCACGACTGAGTGTGTCCCCATATTCCACTCTGACCTCCTGTTCCCTGTACTGTCCCCAGTGACTTCCTCTATGGGAGTGTCTTGACAGGTGGCTCACTACAGCATAGCACAGATCACACACACACACACACACAAAAAGCTGAACAGTCTCCTCCTCATCCCCCTCTTTTCCTCTGCTACTCGTCTATCTGATGACATTTTCATGCAGTGTTACAGTACCCACGGAGTCCAGAGAGAACAAGAACATGCACATGGACTCACAATCAGATCTCCCTCTCTCCTTCTCTGACCTATTCTCTCCCTCACTCCCTTTCTAACACTCTCTTCCTCTCTCCATCCATGTCTCACGCTGTCCTCTCCTTTATCCTCTCAGGGGTCACCTCACCTGACCCCCCCCTGTCTCTGTGTGTCCCTGGAGCTCAGGACTCAGGTGGGGGCACAGCGGCACTCTGCCGCCTCAGCAGCACACCACACAGCAGCACGGCAGAGGCTCGTCACATATCATGGCACCAGCAAAATCGCCACACTGACTGGGATATACAGAGAGCTGCCACCAGCAAAACCTCCTCACAGATAAAAAGCTAACCCAGCCACAGAGGTTACAATGGGCTTCCAAGGGCAAAGCTATAATGATATGTTAGTACCTTACAAATCTTTTTAAGTGCATTGCCGCTACAACTCATAACAGCCACTTCTAATTTACATAAGATATTAGATAACAGAATGACATGGTTTGTGCTACATAAGTAAAATGACTTTTTCGAAATGTGCAGCTTTAGTACCATACGCAATTCCATTCCTTAACAGCTCAAACTGCTCTGTGAATGATTGGAAATACAGGTTTCTGAAGGTTGACAGGTTTACAAAGTCAATCAATCAATCAATCAGTAATAATGCCTATTATTATTTGACCCTGCTGGTCATTTATGAACATTTGAACATCTTGGCCATGTTCTGTTATAATCTCCACCCGGCACAGCCAGAAGAGGACTGGCCATCTCTCATAGCCTGGTTCCTCTCTAGGTTTCTTCCTAGGTTCCGGCCTTTCTAGGGAGTTTTTCCTAGCCACCGTGCTTCTACACCTGCATTGCTTGCTGTTTGTGGGTTTTAGGCTGGGTTTCTGTACAGCACTCTGAGACATCAGCTGATGTAAGAAGGGCTATATAAATACGTGTGATTTGATTCAAACGCTTATTATGAAGCCCTTTTTTTTCTAACATCAGCAGTTCTCACAACATGCTATACCAACACCCAGCCTAAAACCCCAAAGAGCAAGCAATGCAGGTGCAGAAGCACACAAAGTCTAAGGATACCTGTGGGGAAATAGATGGTAACATGTCACGTGGTGTGCCCCAGGTGTTTCAGTCAGAATGCACAATAACTATGGTGGTTTTAAGTGTCAGTCCCAGCTTCCAGGAAAATATAAGCTTGAAAAGGAGAATGAACACAGAATTGGACTACAATGATATGCTCCCACCAGGGAGTGAGTCGCAATAACAGCTTCTGAGTCAGTGCCTGAGACAAACAGGCAAAGAGATCGCATGACAGACAGAGGGATGGGCTCTGGTAAACAGGCAGCAGCAGGAAGCAGACAGCAGGTAGGGAGGCTGCTCCTTCTTGCTCCGCTCTCTCCGCCACCGGCTCCACTATATTGGCTAGCAGTAGGCCAGAAGCAGGCAGTAGGCAGCAAACTCCGTCTCTCTCTCCCTTTACTCCCTCCACTCTCTCTCTCTCTCTCTCTCTCTCTCTCTCTCTCTCTCTCCCTCTCCACTCGGTCACTCTCTCCCTCCACTTCACTCTCTCTCCTCTCCCTCCACTTCACTCTCTCAACTCCCCTCTCTCGGTCTCTCTCTCCCTCCACTTCACTCTCTCTCCTCTGTCTCTCCCCCTCCACTCTCTCTCCTCTTGGTCTCTCCCTCCCTCCACTCCCCTCTCTCATTCTCTCCCTCCACTCCACTCTCTCTGTCTCTCCCCCTCCACTCTCTCTCTACTTGGTCTCTCTCCCCCCCTCCACTCTCTCTCCTCTTGGTCTCTCTCCCCCTCCACTCCCCTCTCCCGGTCTCTCTCTCTCTCTCTCTACAGGCTCTGTCCCTGCTCTGTTTATTGCAGGGGTAATCAGTCTGGTAATACGAGACTACTGTTTATTCACTGTCAACAGTGTTTAGGTTTGACTTTCATCAGGGGAGAGCGGAGTGTTGAACAGAGAGGGAGATAGGGACATGGAGGTGAGAAATAGTACTACATGGATATGCTGTTGTAAACGCAACACAAAATGTTCACATTTCAGTGGAATTGCTGTATACAGTATGAAATGTCATAGGCTACTGTGAACGCAACATGTTCCACTTTAAGTTGCCAGGAGTCCTTTCCTCTCAATGCTTCTCAAGGCAATTATTCTGGACCAGCTCTGATAATAACAGTGTAATAATCTGTGAGCGTGTGATAAACGAGGGACTGTAACTGTGAATAGAGACTGTGCTCCACAGTGTGTAACCAGGCATCATGCTGCTCTAATGACCACCCCTCCGCAGGCAGCTAGCTCTACACCAGTCAGCCAGGCAGATAGCTCCTCCACCCAGGCTCAGAGTCAGGTAGTCAGGCAGGCTGCACCACTCAGCTGTCTTGTCAGCTATTACAGTCCCCTTAGGGAGCTACTCAGGGAGGGGGGGATACCATTATATCAATACAAATAATGATCTATTCAAACCTTGATAAACGCTGAGCAAAAAAAGACTGTATAAAACAAATACCAAGTTATTGTATGCTCCCAAAAATGTGAAAATATTATTTTATACCAATACAATTGCTAAGAGAAAGAGATTGTTTAATAACAAGTTGTTTTTTTAAATATCAGAAGATTCATGTCAAAATTGCCACACCTAAAGATTCTTGTAAATAAAATACAATAAAATCTGCATTAACATTCAACTTTAAGTTAATCTCATTTTAAGGAACCGTATTGCAGCCTTCCATGGCTTCCTGTTTCACTAGGGTATAAAAACGAGGTAACACCCATTTAAAATCTGTTTGTCATCCATCACCATTGGGAAAGGCAAAGAACTCACAAATTAAAAGAGACAAATGGTTGTTGACCTTCATAAATCAGGCATCAGGCAAAACCAAATATATCATTTACCACTATTAGGACAACCATTAAGAAGTTTAAAACCACTGGAACAGTGGTAAACTTGCTTTGTACAGGACCCAAGAGTATCTTGTCCCCACGCACAGTAGGGAAGATGGTTCGGGAGGCAAGAAATGTCCAAGAGCCACAGAACTTAGTTGCATCTTAGGGTAACCAAGTTGCCAAATCTACAATTTGACACCACATCCATGCCAATAGGCTATTTGGAATGGTTGCCATGAAAAAGCCTTTATTGAGAGCAACCAACAACCAACCAGGTGCTATGGTCAGATGAGAATAAAATAGAGCTCTTTGGCCACGTACATCAGTGATGGGTTTGGCCTCGAAAGAAGAACGCATATGCAGAAAATAACCTCACACCTACTGTAAAATATGGTGGTGGATCTTTGATGTTATGGGGCTGTTGTGCTTCCACTGTTCCTGGGGCCCTTAAAGTCAACGGCATCATGAATTCTACCAAGTACAAGGACTTTTTAGCCCCCCCCCCCAAAAAAAAACTGTCTGCCTCTGTCAGGAGGCTGCAACTTGGCCACAAGTGGATCTTCCAGCAAGACAATGACCCCAAGCACACATCAGAATCCACAAAGAAATGGTTAACTGACCACAAAGATGTTGCAATGGTCATCTCAGTCTCTGTGGTTTGAAGTCCATAAGTGCAGACCGAAGAATATCAAGAATAAGGAAAGAGTCTGTATGGAAGAATGGCCTAAGATCCCTCCCAATGTGCTCTCCAATCTCATTAAACCTTATAGAAAAAGGCTAAGTGCCATTATCCTCACAAAGGAAGGGTGCACAAAGTATTGACAATTGGGGTGCCAATAATTTTGACACCAAGATCTTTTGGATATTCTTAATTTGAAAATATTTTTCTCAGAGCAAATGTATTACTATAAAATGATATTGTTTTTGAGCATACAATATAGCTCAGTATTTGTATTATATTTTTTTATGCAGTCTTTCTGCGCATCTTTATCAAGGGGGGCAAACACTTTTGGAGGTGAATGTGTCTGTATACAGCCTTGTGTATTTGTGTGGGTTTTTTTGTGTGTGCAAGATGGTGATGAAGGGTACGTCCTGTTCTACGAGGAGCAGATTTTTAGAACTGTTGTCTGCTATTGACACACGGATCCGTACCATCCAGGAGAGGGGTGGGCAGAGAGAGGGTGACATACACACACCGGCCGCGTGAGTCTCACCTGTTCCAGAGAGGCTCTAAATAATTAAACAGCTTAACTGATAGCAGGAGGTGAGCCGGTAGTTTGATGCCTCAACCTCCCCCCTTCAGTCAAACCTCCACCCATGCCTCACCCCTGACGCTCCAATTCCGCTGTCATATTTTTCTATTTAACCTTATTTATCCAGGTTAGTCTCACTGAGATGAAATCTACTTTCCAAGAGAGACCTGGTTAATGGACACGGAAAACCCGCTATACCCTCCACACCCATTAACATCCATCTCCTCTCTCAACCTGTTTCCTCCCTACCTCCACACCACTCGCCACCTCCCTCCCGTTGACCTGAGGAGTGTCGGCATAGTTATTCGTCTGACACCATCCGCCCTGGACAAGGATGCCGTTCAAATGAAGCTAGTCGGGCTCACACAACGATCCACACTAAATACTCTGTGATGTCAAAGTGGAAGACAAATGCTAACATTTGTTTCAATTAAAATGTAAAATAAAACAATAATATTGATGTTAGAATCACCTTTGGCAGTGATTAGCGTGGTCTTTCTGCTTAAGTCTCGAAGAGCATTGCAACCCTGGATTTTACAATATTTGCCCATCTTTCTTTAAAAGATTCTTAAGTTGGTTGTTGATCATTGCTAGACAGCCATTTTCACATCTTGTCATAGATTTTCAAGACGATTTAAGTCAAAACTGTAACTAGGCCACTCAGTAACATTTAATGTCATCTTGGTAAGTAACTTCAGTGTATAATTGGCCTTGCATTTTAGGTTATTGTCCCAGTGTCTGTTGGAAAGCAGACTGGGCCAAGTTTTCATCTATGACTTTGCCTGTGCTTATCCTAAAAAAAACTCCCTAGTCCTTGCCGATGACAAGCATACCCATTACATGATGCAGCCACCACCATGCTTGAAAATATGAAGAGTGGTACTCAGTGATGTGTTGGATTTGCCCCAACCATTATGTGTTGTATTCAGGACAAAAGGTTAATTTCTTTACCACATTTTTTTTGCAGTTGTACTTTCGTGCCTTATTGCAAACAAGATGCATGTTTTGGAATATTTTTATTCTGTACAAGCTTCCTTCTTTTCACTCTATCATTTAGACTAGTATTGTGGAGTAACTACAATGTTGTTGATCCATCCTCAGTTTCTCCTTTCACAGCCATTTAACTCGGTAACTGGTTTAAAAATCACCATTTGCCTCATGGTGAAATCTCTGAGCAGTTTCCTTTCTCTCCGTCAACTGACTTATGAAGAATGCCTGTATCTTTGTAGTGGCTTGGTGTATTGATACACCATCCAAAGTGTAATTAATAACTTCACCATGGTCAAAGGGATATTCAATATTTGTAAGGCAATGGAAGACCTCCCTGGTTTTTGTCGTTGAATCTGAGCTTGGAATTCACTGTTCGACTGAGGGATCTTACAATTAATTGTATGTGCGGGGTACAGAGATGGGGAAGTCATTCAAGTCAACAAAATCATGTTAAACAATATTATTGCACAGAGTTAGTCCATGCAACTTATTACGACTTGTTAAAAACATTTTTACTCCTGAACATATTTAGGCTTGTCATAACGAAGGGGTTAAATACTTATCCTCTTTAAGTCATTTCAGCTTTTAATTTTGTATTAATTAGTAAAAATGTCTAAAAACATAATTCCACTTTGACATCATGGGGAATTGTGTGTAGATCTGTGACACAAAATCTAAATGTAATCCATTTTAAATTCAGGATGTAACACAACAAAATGTGATGATAAAGTCAAGGGGTGTGAATACATTCTGAAGGCACTGTGCACACAAAGTCACACACACCAGGTCTGCAAATACTATGGGAGACAGGAGAAGTGAGCAGACTGGTTTTCCTCCCTCATTTCCTCACTACCTTCTATTTCTCATCAAATAGTGCTCAAGGACCCCTGATCTGTTGGCTTCTGAGTTGAGTTGACACTACACTTAAAAATGCTGGGTTAAAAACAACCCAATTTGGGTTATTTGGTAACCCAGCGGTGGGTAAATATTGGACAGAACACACGCTTGGTTATTTTACCCAGCCAGCTGGGTCGCGTGAATAACCCAACACATTGGGTGTTAGGATTACCCAAGCATGGGTTAATTTAACCATCAGTTAAATCTGTTTTACTCTCATGCTGGGTTGACCTAGCAGCTGGGTCTTAATGTAATACTTGGGTTATTTTCAGGAGGCGTGGCTTATTAGGGGCAGGCCTTTCAGCTAGATCTTATTGGCCACCGGTGAGAGTAAATGCCATTCCTGTTCATCATGTTAAATGTACCTACTGCAGATTGACATTTTCTTTATTTTCTTTTTGCATTTGACACATTGTTCTATAATATTAACATTATTTATTACATATTATAATATGGTATACCACCTTATTGTATCCCAACAATGGGAATTAAATAGGATTTTAGGGTACTCATGCACTTCTGTAAGCCTCAACGAAACTACAACAATGTAAATGTTCCACTTTAACATGTGATAACTATACAACAGAACGGAAGAACAGGAATGACATTTACTCTCATGGGTGGGTAAAAATAACTATCTGAAAGCCACACCCCTACTACACTATGGCTCCGGTCTTCTGATCTGACACGCTGGGTCATATCTCAATAACCCAGCACCAATAACCCAGCATCAATAACCCAGCAGTTTTTAAAGAAAACAACTAAGCTAAGTGACCCAAAGGATGCAACCCAGCATTTTTGAGAGAGTAATAATGTGGAAACCACATCTTTCTCTCTCTTCACCTCACCTGCTTGGCTCTCTATGTGTGTCTCTGGCTTTATCGTGTTTCTCATACTGTTTCATTGGCTCCTCCAGCAGCTCTGGGCTCTGTATGTGTTGGTTCTTCCTGGTTGTCTCCATGCTCTGGCACCCTGCCTGCCTCTGGCTGGGAAATGTTAGCTAGCTGCTACAGTCTGGAGGAAGTCACAATCAGCCTCTAGTTTATTACGTATACACCAAGACCATACAGTATGACTGAATGGAACCGTTTTATAGCCTACCCACCATAATACAAGCAGTTACAGAAATGGCATATTACATTGGGAATTCTCAAGTTCATACACAAATTCCAATTCTGATTTGATCAATATATCTAGGCCTATAGGTTTGTGCAGAATTGAAGTGTATTGTTAGAACAGGGCTATTAGTAGGCTATAGCCTAAACATTACGGACTGTGCAGAGAATGAATACCAACACATTTTCCCACCTGCTGAATTCAAATAAGCCTATTGTCCTACTATAAAAACACTTCATGTTAAATGTTTATAATATCTTAAAATATAAGCGTTCAATAATTTTCAAACCAATGTTTGATGTGCAAATACAAATGTCCGTACGACGTTCAACGGACATTTGTATTTGCACATCAAACATTTCTCTACCTAGAGAATGCCATATTGTAGCGATTTGATTGTCATTTCGCAACATCAAAAACGACTCACGCATATCGCAAATAAATAGGCTCACATCAAGTCTATGTCAGCGCAGTTAGACTGGATAAAAAAAATGCAAACCATTTCATCCTGTCTTCACTTCTGTGTTAAATTGCAGCCTAAACTACGACAGGAGTTATCGCTAGTGGCAAATACGTGGGTGCATCGGTCACATTGTAGAAATGATGAACAAACTTGAGGCAAAGGTGGTCTGTTTGATATAATTCCTCGCTGCATGTTAACTACAAAAAATAATAACTCGCATGGAGCGCGGCCGTCTTTAAATGCCTTTCAGAATTGACATGGTATATCCTTTCTTGGAATTAGCCTGCTAAAAAAAAATGCTGCCGTTTACATACGAATATTCTCATTCCTGATCGCATAGCCTAGACTCGCAGTAAAATTAACGGTTCTCTTAAACCGCTAAAGTTTATTATGTTCGTTTTTCTACAAATAAACTACAACTAAGTATAGCAAAGTATTGCGTAAGAGCACGCCCAAAATTATTATTATTATTATTATTAACGTTGAGAGAAACGCAAAACAGTAGCCTAGCCTACAACAAGCCAACTTCACTCCATCTGTCAAAATAGAGAATAGCGCACCTGGTTGGTCGTATCTTGTGGCAGGTTTTTAATGAGGATTTTCCTCCTGTTGCTCAACTCGTGGCGAGTTTTCTCCAGCCTCTTCTCAATCTCATCCGGTTCCAAATCGGGTAAGTCTCGGAGACTGGTCCCCTCGGAAACTGCGTCCTCATCCTGGCGGGTCTCCGGGCTGTCAGATTCCAGGAAAGGTGCGTTTGCATGGTTTAAAGAGTGAACGATCGGCGGCTGGATGGAGGAAGCTGCCGCCATCTTGAGTAGCTGTGAAAGAAAGTGAGTGGAGGCAGCGGTAGGTGAGCTATGAAAACCGTGGGGAATATTTTATCGCCATCCTGTGGTGGACTATACCCTATGGCTAATTAACTACACGCTACCTGTCAATAAGCACATCATAGAGAGGCTATAGCAATACAGAGAAGGGGAAACGAATTTACAGGTTGCGTAATTCGATTTATGATCAAGCATAATGCATGCATATACTCTATTTCAAATAAATATTGCTCAAATATATACTGAACAAAAATATACAGTCAACATTTCAATGATTTTACAGAGTTACAGTTCATATATGGAAATCAGTCAATTTAAATAAATGAATTAAGGCCCTAATCTATGGATTTCATATTACTGGGTTGGCTTGGGAGGGCATAGGCCCACTCACTTGGGACGGGTTGGACCTACTGCCAAATTATCTAAAACGACTTTGGAGACGGCCTATGCTAGAGAAATGAACATTCAATTCTCTGACAACAGCTCTGGTGGATATTCCTGCAGTGAGCATGCCAATTGCCCTCTCCCTCAAAACTTGAGATATTTGTGGCATTGTGTTCATTACATGGTGCATCTGTGTAATGATCATGCTGTTTAATCAGCTTCTTGATACCTGTGAGGTGGATGGGTTATCTTGGCAAAGTAGAAATGCTCACTAACAGGGATGTGAACAAATTTTTGCACACAATTAGAAAGAAATATGCTTTTTGTGCATATGGAAAAATTTGGGGATCTTTTATTTCAGCTCATGGAACATGGGACCAAACACTTCACATGTTGCATTTATATTTTTGCCCAGTATACATTGCAATGTAGGATAAAAGCCCCAGGCAATACTTTATTTAGCCTATAAATAAGAAATAAATAAGCCTAAAATTAAACCAGGATGAGGAAAATGGAATACCATGTCCCCCTGCTGTACAGATTATAAACATGAATGGCCAGGACCTTTCCCTCAGTCAGCCAAAGTCAGTCAATCCTTTTCCTGTGGGTGGAGACTGTGACTGAGTCAGACTGAGCAGTAAATGGCAGCTTTCCTTCAGGACCCTCACAATGTCCATGTATATGTGTGTGTCAGTGTGCGCCTCAGATCAGAATTTACACATTGCAACCCACTTAGGAAATATTCACAGCACAATTATGTTTATAAAAAGGGATGAAAAAAAAAACAATCATCCAAAATAGATATGATGCTCCTTTTTCCTCGTGTGATTTTTGGCAGCTAAATATGTAGGGCTATACGCACTGTCACAATTAAGGGATGGAAAAATCCTGCACGCAACTGGTAAATTAAATGACAGGCTTTAGACTGAAGCGGAACTATACCTCATTTATGCAAAAATACAGTAAATCAAACTAACCCACCTAATGTCTGACAGGAGGGTGAGTGGAATAAAAGGCCTATTCCAGGGATACAGGCTATTTACCTGTACATAGCCCATCTACAATTTAGCCCAAACAACTACCTCTCCCCCTATTGCATTTATTTATTTTGCTCCTTTGCACCCCATTAATTCCCTCTACTTTGAACATTCTTCCACTGCAAATCTACCATTCCAGTGTTTTACTTGCTATACTGTATTTACTTTGCCACCATAGCCTTTTTTTTTGCCTTTACCTCCCTTATCTCACCTCATTTGCTCACATTGTATATCGACTTGTGTTTCTACTGTATTATTGACTGTCTGTTTGTTTTACACCATGTGTAACTCGGTTGTTGTATGTGTCAAACTGCTTTGCTTTATCTTGGCCAGGTCGCAATTGTAAATGAGAACTTGTTCTCAACTCGCCTACCTGGTTAAATAAAGGTGAAATAAATAAATAAGAGGGCTTAAATGAGAGCATTCTCTAAACTGTACTGTGTGTGTGCCTACCTGCAGAATGACATGAAACTGACAAATTGGAAGACGTGAATCGTTGAGAACAGTGTTTTCTCTGAAATGATGGTTGGTGATGCTTGTCAGTAACATAATGGACAGACATGATTCATTCAAAGCAGTGATAAACAACAAACTCCCCTCAAGAAAATAATTAATTCATCTATTTTTCTTTCTCTCTCTCATTTAGACATGCACACACACACAGTATCTCCCCTCATCAAAGTCTGTCCCTGTGTTCACCAATGCGAATCAGAGATTCTATGCACATGTAAAAGGCAACACAGGAAACCCAACTACATAGGTACAATGATACAAATGGGGATGGGGGTGCTGGGTTGAACTGCTATGAGAATGATTCACAGCTCCACCGAGTGGGAGTATGAGAAGACATGAGGAAATGTCAGTGCTTGTTGGGACCTGTGAGTGGGTGTCAGCGAGTGACTGAGCGGGCAAAACAGGTACCTGGGAGGCATGTATAAGTGATGTAGGCGGACAGAACCTTGAACCCTGAAGGGCTGTGAGCGAGGAGCTGTGTGTGTGTGTGCCGAGTGTGTGGGAGTGGAAGAGGAACGGTTATCTCAATTTTCGATCCAGAAGAAGAAAAATACTTATTTGTAGACCTATCCATTTCATCCATTTACATGCGCTTCGGACATTTCTTGCTTTTCATCCACGACACTGGATGGTTGTCTTCATCATACATTTGCACATATCTGGGCTTGAAGAACAGAAAATCACGGATTTCAACAAGATCACGGAATGGATTATGCATGAGCAGGACCACAGTCCGCTCTCATCTACTCAACGCCCTTCAACACAACTTACCCTATGTCCCCTGACGTTACAATTAGTAATGGTATCAGCCTCAACCGGTGGTCCTAAACCACATAGATGAATAGAAGGAGCAGGAAGCAAATAAGTATAGGCCGACTTCAGAATATTGTGGCCGGTTTGATCATGTGTATAATATGCTTACTCCCAAGTTGGATGGGAACGCCTTGGGTGCACCCAGAATGGAATAATGGCCCGAGGAAAGTAGGAGAACAGTGAGAGTGCTCTAATTCCCGAGCAGATCCCTGGCAGAGAGGGGGAGAAAGATTGAGACAGAGTGGAGCTCCTCTCTTCTCCCTGATGGCCCTGGCCCAGCCTTTAGCACTGCAGAACTATAGCTGGTCCACTCCCCTGTCCTGCTACCCACGGTCATTAAGGAAAAAAAAAACTTCAGCATGTCCTTCTCTGCATCTGAAGGAGAAACTGTGTTTAGAAATATGGAGAGACCTGGTTAAATAGAGGACAGACTGGATGGCACTTGAGTATTCACCCATTATTCATACCTGATGAATTATGCATGTCCTCCTCAACCGCTCTACATTCATATACATTATACTTTGATCATAATTATTTTTTTTTAAACCTTCCAAACAGTGATGCCAAAACATCACTTTGGACGTGCATTCACCCCCTCCAAACGAGACGGACTATAACGAAACGTGTTCTTTATTCTACATGCATCAAAACATGTCTTCAAGCTGCAAGGCTGTTCGTTACAGAACTCTATATGGCAATTCAGATAAATAAACGATGCTCTCAGGCAACAATGCATCGCTCTTCCCCAAACCTCCCCCCACCATGGCCAACTGCTAGCTAAAACACGCCGTCCGGGATTGAAAAGTCATTTTGTCTCGTACCTTTCAGTTGACCTAAATGACCTTCCCGACCCAATCTAGTTGGGCCAGTAGCCGAAAGGTTGCTAGGTCGAATCCCCGAGCCGACGAGGTTAAAAAATCTGCCGCTCTGCCCCTGAACAAGGCAGTCGACCCACTGTTCCTAGGCCGTCGTTGTAAAGAAGAATTTGTTCTTTAACTGACCTGCCTAGTCAAATAAAAGGTTAAAGAAAATAAAAAAATATCCAACAACAATAAATATGGGTTGGAGACACACAGCAATTTGGACCGGACACTGAGGATGAGGCTGGATGGCGGAGTAGGTCGTCTCCATCAGTTAACTCCTACTGTATCTGTACTGGGCAGACACGACGTGGTGCCCCACTGACGAACCTAAGAGCATGACGATCCAGTAGTAAAATGTGTCACTTTTAGGCCTGCCATGTTGTACTGGTGATTGTGTCTGCCATGGGTGGTGTTTAAGGGGTCATGTTATTGCCAAACTAAGAGGAACACTGTCTAAACTAAAAATGACTAATGTTGAATTGAATATTGAATGGAGTAGTACATTATGGTACACAGTGAATTAAATACTGAGGCAGTACACGGTACACAGTGAATTAAATACTGAGGCAGTACACGGTACACAGTGAATTAAATACTGAGGCAGTACACGGTACACAGTGAATTAAATACTGAGGCAGTACACGGTACACAGTGAATTAAATACTGAGGCAGTACACGGTACACAGTGAATTAAATACTGAGGCAGTACACGGTACACAGTGAACCGTAGCATAGTAAATGGACAACACATTGAAAGAGGCAAGGGGTTTAAAATGGACTTTTCTTTTTATCACATTCACATTGCAATAAATCTCCGTATTATAACTGTATATGTTACACTGGAAAAAAAGGAATGATATACACACATTGAAGTTCCTTCAGTACATGAATACAATTCATAACGTTCGGTATAAACAAAATTATACTTGCTTACAACAGCTGGTAAATACTGTTAATGCTCTCTCCTGTTAAAAATGTTGTTACTACAACGGAAATAAAAACAAAACAAAAAACAACTGTGAAGACAGTTATTCGCAGCACTACTCGGTAAATGTAGCTCCTGTTTTTCCAGAATCAAACCCACTTATGCTTTGGTACCATCCTGAGTAGGGAATATGCACCGACATGACAAAATCAGGGGGTACATTCACCAGAGCGGTGACGTGTTTGGAGTAACGCTCAGGGCTACGATTTCAGTGGTGGTAGTTAAGAAGAGGACAGTAGATGCTAATTATGACTAAACCAAATGACTGCTTTTAACTACATTGAGAGGAGAGTACCACAACATCCCATAATGTCAGCTTTAGGGTTAAAGCGACATTGGGGTCAATTCTATTTCAGGAAGTAACCCGGATTAAAACATTTCTAAATTGAAATGAAATTGACCCATAACCTGTCTAGAACTCATTCAAGTCAACAAACAGGGAGAAAGTTCCAATGCAGTCTAAAATGAAATCTCTTCCTGTCAACTGATATCGTCTTACGTGACATTTGGACCCTACGTGTAATAACAATGTGAGGCTTTTAATTAAAGACGATTGCTCTCCAACTGAAGTGTGTAAAATACCACAATGGCAGTCTGTTTTCCATCCAATATGGACCTAAAGGTAGACCTAATATCATCGGAATCGCAGCGTATAGTCAGATCGATACCATGTGCTGAAAAATAGCTAAATATACTCAAATATCCAAGCATCATTTTGAGCATTTTCAGCATAGACATATGGAGTGTAACAACACATTAATAGCTATTTGTAATATTTATTTTAACATATGTACACGTTATACTATTCGTTCAGGAAAAACTAAAAAGAGACATTCTTTACCAAACTAAATGAATGAGGACTAGCACACAGTCATAGGGGGAAACAATTAAAACATGTAATGATGCCTTCAATGGAGATGCTCTGACCACCTTCCTACAATCAGACCAAACACACGCACAAGCAGAGTACACACACACACACCATGACTGTAGCACACGCAGAGTGTGTACACACACACACACACCATGACTGTAGCACACGCAGAGTGTACACATAAACACACACCATGACTGTAGCACACGCAGAGTGTACACATAAACACACACCATGACTGTAGCACACGCAGAGTGTACACACACACACACCATGACTGTAGCACACGCAGAGTGTACACACACACACACACCATGACTGTAGCACACGCAGAGTGTACACATAAACACACACCATGACTGTAGCACACGCAGAGTGTACACATAAACACACACCATGACTGTAGCACACGCAGAGTGTACACATAAACACACACCATGACTGTAGCACACGCAGAGTGTACACACACACACACCATGACTGTAGCACACGCAGAGTGTTAATATTATTAATTTACCGCAAAAGGAACATAAAAATGGATGCAGCCACAACAGCTCTCTCTCTCACACACACACACACACACACACACACACACACACACCTCTGTTCAACACTAATAGGTCCCACTCAGGCATAGAGACAGAGAGAGGCATAGAGGCATAGAGACAGAGAGAGCCATAGCTTGGTCAACCAGGTCCAGATGCCAGTGTGAGGTCCGAAGACAGACCAACCAATTCCACCAAGCCTCATCATTACCTTTCTTTTCAGGCAGATAACAGGACACCAAAGCATGGGCACTGTACTTCCTGTGTCTGAGTCATTCTGCCAGGGTCCTTGCATGCCCCTTCCTTATTCAGTCATACAGCAGCCCCAGTGACTGACGGTAGGCCAGGTGATCGGAGTACGACACATCTAGTTCAGACAAGTGGGTGGGTTTCTCAATGTCTTCTATTCAGCTCGTCCAGTCATCGGAAAGAGTTTATCATCACAACGACTTCTGATTCTCAACTGAAAATAATAAAAACGATAGCGTGAATAACCACTGCCTCGATGCATCCTCGACAGAAAGCGAGGGCAGTGTGCAGGAGAGGCTCTCTCTGGTCCATGATCAGCCACTCTGGTTACCTTAGCGACCAGAGTCCTTTCAGTTCAGCTCCAGCCACATGGTCAGTCTCTACTCTGATCCATCTCAAATCCGGTTCAATAAATAGTAGAAAAATAATCCTTTAATAATCCTTCCTTTTTTATCGCTGTTTACACTTTTAAACAAGTTCAGACCCCCATGTTCTGAGCTGAGCTCTCAAGGGCTAGTGTTCCTCCTACAGTCTATGATCTTCTAAGGAAACTTCCAACAGGGGGGGAAGAGGGGGGTCTGCCCTATTCTCTCTCAGCCCACCTCCCCTCACCCTGGCTGGGCCCAGTGGGAGCCTACATGGTGGTGGAGTCTGGAGGTGACGGTAGTGGTAGCATTGCATGTCAGGGACCCCGCCAATGTAGCGAGGCGTAGCCAGGTGGAGGAAGAGGGCCGGTGGGAGTGGAGGAGAGCCCAGGCCTGGGGGGGGGGAACGGGAATGGAGGTTTAGGATCAGCACTCTGCGTCCACACTGTGCACGGTGACGGCTGCCTGCAGGCGGTGTGTGTGGAGCGGGTGGTGGTAAGGCGGGTGGCGGTACGGGTGGAACTTGTGGCTGAGCAGCGCCGCCGTCTGAGGGGGCGTGTCCAGGTCCAGGTCATCGTCGTGGTTACCCACGTCCACCCCGGCCGACAGTGGGTCGTTGTTGCAGGGAGGGTTCTCGCTGTCCTCCTGAGGACTCATGGTGCTGTAGCCTGATGTAAACAAAACACAGGAACACACGTGTTAATACACATTCAATTCACATACATACATACATACATACATACATACATACATACATACATACATACATACATACATACATACATACACAAGCACACAGAAGCACAGTGATGTGTCCCAAACTTGGATGCCATGCCTCTTCCTGTAATCTGAACAGCGTACTACGACAGAGCAGTAGAAACGTCTGAAGAAAATAAGACTTTTACACGCCAGAGGAGACTCACGGCGATCTATAATTACAGTCTCGGGAACACAATTCTTGGCCATCACGCCTCATTAATTACATCCGTGTGAAATCTCAATCGTTGTAGAAATCTCTGGAGAAAGGGAGCTGTACGTGCAGCGAGTGGTGTGCGCTGCACGTGGGGTGGTTTGAAGGGGCGAGCTAAGGGAAAATTTGTGCCCCCGCAGTGGAGGGGATGAGCGCGCATTCAAGGGGGAGGGTGGGGCAGAGAAATCGCCTACACGTTTGAATCAATCCCTCCATCTTCAACGCCTCTCTATCTATTCCTCCATCCATCTCTTCTCTGAATCCCCGCAGATTATTGCCACTGCAACATCGTACATCTCATCTCTGCCTCTGAAACTGCCAAACGCCCAACACTCAGCAGCCCTCAGGCCCTTTAGACTCCGGAGAGAAAACATCAACTCTTAGAAAACACCAGAACTGTCGAAAGAAGAGAAACTTGCTGAGCGTAGTGGAAGGTAGATCGGAGTGGATGATGGGTTTAGGAGTGGGCAGTGGCTGGGCATCTATCGGGATCTATCTAAGAGAAACAGAGAGGTACTGAGATAGACTTGCTAGCAGAGCTTTTGAATGGGATTTGGGCTTTCGAAATGTTCTCTGAAAACAGTCAGGGGGAACTTCAATAGGATCCGGGGGAGAGGAAAGATACCGACTTCAGCGCCACCGACTGTATGGCTCCTCTCTCCTACCCACAACTCCTGCCATCTCCAGATGAGAAGACATTTCAGACAGTGCTACTGCTGTTGTCCTTTGGTGTCAGTCGAAGGACAACAGAGGAGCACAGGGTGTGAGAAAACAGAGACCGCGACTGAAACGGAGGATGTGAAAAGGTCAGGAGTGAGGTAATAACTTACACAAAGACATAATACACAGAGAGAGGCTGAATTACTAATGCCCATGGCAGGATGTCTGTTTGCCTGCAGCCTGTTAGACAACATCCTTGACCCCGAACAAACACCAAATGCCCCTCCAATTCCCTGGCGGGTGTACCAACAGATACCAGCTCAGTGTTTCCACACACTCAAACACTGTGTTAAACCTGTGAGTGTGTGTGTGTGTGTGTGTTCAGAGACCCTTCAGCTGTGTGAGTGCGTGGGAGGACACCTCCGACTGGGCCGAGGAAAAGAACCGGAACCGTCTGCCCCGAAGCGCTTCAGTCCCCTTTCTTACACTCTCTCTCTCTCCATTTCTCAACTGCCTCTCCTACACTTCCCTCTCTGATCAGTGGTTACACAACCGGCGGCAGCTAGAAAGAGACTCGTCTCCAGAGAAGCGAGGGAACAACAAAAGGCAGCGTGTTCTACCTGTTATGTGGGTTTTCAGACTTATACCCCCCCCCCCCGTTTAACCAGAATGTGTGTGATTTTAAGGGGAGTGCGGTGCCCCGCTTCCTCGGTGGTCGTCTTGTGGTCTTACCGTGGTCACTCTCCGTCCCTGACCGTCCCCAGTACCTCCTCCGGCGTTCAGGGCTGTGGGTGTGTCTCTCGATCACCGCCGCGATGAACCGGGTGTTGCTGACTGGAAGGCGAGGAACAACAAGGCAACAATCCAGGTCAACTCGAGGGCAAAGGTTAGCGAACACACGGTCAGATCAAGTTAGAGGTGCAATATTTATTCGCTGCTTAGCAGTCATTTCAAGCGAGAAACTAAATCAGGGATTGTGCCTTTAACGAGGGCTCCAAGAGTTCCTTTCAGGATTGCAAAGGCTCACCGTCTTACAGAACACTTGAATTACTATTGGAACCCATTGGTGAGGAAAAGCACACGGACACTAATCTACACTGAGTGTACAAAACATTAGGACATAGACTGACCAGGTAAAGCCATGATCCCTTGTCGACGTCACTAGTTAAATCCGCTTCACAAATCAGTGTAGATGAAGGGGAGGAGACGGGTTACAGAATGATTTCTAAGCCTTGAGACAAATGCGACATGGATTGGGTGTGTGTGCCTTTCAGAGGATGAATGGGCAAGACAAAACACTGAAGTGCCCTTGAATGAGGTATGGTAGTAGGTGCCAGGCGCCTGTCAAGAACTGCAATGCTGCTGGATTTTTCACACACTCAACAGTTTCCCGTTGTGTTTCAAGAACGGTCCACCACCCAAAGGACTTCCAGCCAACTTCACAACTGTGGGAAGCATTGGAGTCGACAAGGGGCCAGCATCCCGCGGAACGCTTTCGACACCTTGCAGAGAGTCCACACCCCGACGAGAACTGAAGCTCTTCTGAGGGCCAAAGGGGCTGCGACTCAATATCAGGAAGGTGTCCTGTCCACCTCGGTGTATACGGCGTACTTACTGATCCCCCTGTCTTCGTGGCTGTCCTCGTCTCGCTCGTCTCTCTCGTTATCCAGGTTAGACATCCTGACGGACATCTCTGTAGGGGGGGGGGGGGGGGGGGGAAGAGAGAGCGATGGATTCTCTTTAGCCAGGGTTAATAATGACAGATATTACCTTTAAGAAGAGGCCCCTGTGTGCCGCAGCGTCTAGGAAGGTCAGCCGTTCATTTTTACATATCATTCCCATGGCGGCCGTCGCAGCTTCCTCTAGCAACACTAAGACTTAAGGCGCTCAGGCAACATCGGAGCAATAATGGTCTTGGAGTTGGCTACACCTTCATAGCGGACTTACACAAACCACAAAGTGGTCTCGAACGACAATAACATTTCCTGTGCACGAGACTTGAATCAAACCTAAATCGGAAAAAGGTCGACCGGCGTCACCGACATTGTCCAGCTTACATGAGCCAACCAGCTGCATTTACACAGTCCGTTGTTTCTGGGCGACGGTCATCCTAAGTACGTCACGGTTGTCTTACCCTGTGCAGCCAGAGGGGACATGTGTTGATGTGAGCGTCGGTGGATCTGGTGTCTGTAGGCGTAGACAGCCAACACCAGCACCATGATGCAGCCCATAATACCCCCGGCAACCGGCCCAACCGGGGCACTCTTCATCATGTTCAGAGACACTACCTCTTCATCTGGGAGAGGGGAGAGGAGAGAGGAGAGAGGGGAGAGGGGAGAGGGGAGAGGGAGGGGGAGGGGGAGAGGGGAGAGGGGAGAGGGGAGAGGGGAGAGGGGAGAGGGGAGAGGGGAGAGGGAAGGGGGGGGAGAGGGAAGGGGGAGGAGAGGAGGGAGAGGAGAGAGGGAGAGGAGAGAGGGAGAGGAGAGAGGGAGAGGAGAGAGGGAGAGGAGAGAGGGTGAGAGGGAGAGGGAGAGAGGGAGAGGGGAGAGGGAGAGGAGAGAGGGAGAGGGAGAGGGAGAGGGAGAGGAGAGGGGGAGAGGGAGAGGGAGAGGGGAGAGGGGAGAGGGGAGAGGGAGAGAAGAGCGAAGGGTTACATTCCATCTACAAAAGGAGAAAACTCACCGGACAAGAGTCTATCCCACTAGCTCATTCTGTTTGCATGACCTCGTGACAGCAAGGTTTATGTGAAAAACTCACCCAGCATCCCCATGCCGTCCATGTAAGGGCTCTTGGCCCCCACGATGCCCCCGAAGCACTCTTTCTGCAGGGCACAGTAAGGCTTGTCCAGGTGGGTCTTCCCATCACTGTCCACCATGCACCACTCACAGTCCAGCACGCCAAAACAGTCACTGAGGACCACAGGGTAAAAGGTCAGAGTTAATCAAGTCTATGACGTACAAGGGATTTCCTTCACAGTTCATCTCAGCAAGTCTATTTTTGGAAATTATTTGTAATCCGACACGTTGCTCTTCTGAAATCAGCGTCACTACATTATTTAATCCATCCATGTACCAACAGATGACAAGGTGAGGCCTAAATTTAAGTATTTCCTCCCCCTGTCGTTCCCCCAGGTTGGTGATGTGGGCTGTAATGGGTCACAATTTCTTTGGCATAGTCCATCTGTAGATGTTCTACAAAATGGTCATACTAGCAACCGACAGTCTGTTGACACGCAACAGACTGTCTGTCAATAAGCAAGTGCTTGCTAAGGTTAGGATTTGGTTTAAGGTAAGGTTTAAAAAACAAGGGATTAGGGTAAAGGTTAAATTGGAGATTAGTAGATTGTGAGTTGAAATTGTTACTGTTTGGTCCGTAGAGCATCGACAGCTGGACTACCCAAACAGAGTGTTAAACCCCTTTGTGTGCTCTACCTGCTGGTGAAGAGCATCTACAGCTGGACTACCCAAACAGAGTGTTAAACCCCTTCGTGTGCTCTACCTGCTGGTGAAGAGCATCTACAGCTGGACTACCCAAACAGAGTGTTAAACCCCTTCGTGTGCTCTACCTGCTGGTGAAGAGCATCTACAGCTGGACTACCCAAACAGAGTGTTAAACCCCTTCGTGTGCTCTACCTGCTGGTGAAGAGCATCTACAGCTGGACTACCCAAACAGAGTGTTAAACCCCTTTGTGTGCTCTACCTGCTGGTGAAGAGCATCTACAGCTGGACTACCCAAACAGAGTGTTAAACCCCTTCGTGTGCTCTACCTGCTGGTGAAGAGCATCTACAGCTGGACTACCCAAACAGAGTGTTAAACCCCTTTGTGTGCTCTACCTGCTGGTGAAGAGCATCTACAGCTGGACTACCCAAACAGAGTGTTAAACCCCTTCGTGTGCTCTACCTGCTGGCGAAGAGCATCTACAGCTGGACTACCCAAACAGAGTGTTAAACCCCTTCGTGTGCTCTACCTGCTGGTGAAGAGCATCTACAGCTGGACTACCCAAACAGAGTGTTAAACCCCTTTGTGTGCTCTACCTGCTGGTGAAGAGCATCTACAGCTGGACTACCCAAACAGAGTGTTAAACCCCTTCGTGTGCTCTACCTGCTGGTGAAGAGCATCTACAGCTGGACTACCCAAACAGAGTGTTAAACCCCTTCGTGTGCTCTACCTGCTGGTGAAGAGCATCTACAGCTGGACTACCCAAACAGAGTGTTAAACCCCTTCGTGTGCTCTACCTGCTGGTGAAGAGCATCTACAGCTGGACTACCCAAACAGAGTGTTAAACCCCTTCGTGTGCTCTACCTGCTGGTGAAGAGCATCTACATCTGGACTACCCAAACAGAGTGTTAAACCCCTTCGTGTGCTCTACCTGCTGGTGAAGAGCATCTACAGCTGGACTACCCAAACAGAGTGTTAAACCCCTTCGTGTGCTCTACCTGCTGGTGAAGAGCATCTACAGCTGGACTACCCAAACAGAGTGTTAAACCCCTTCGTGTGCTCTACCTGCTGGTGAAGAGCATCTACAGCTGGACTACCCAAACAGAGTGTTAAACCCCTTCGTGTGCTCTACCTGCTGGTGAAGAGCATCTACAGCTGGACTACCCAAACAGAGTGTTAAACCCCTTCGTGTGCTCTAACTGCTGGTGAAGAGCATCTACAGCTGGACTACCCAAACAGAGTGTTAAACCCCTTCGTGTGCTCTACCTGCTGGCGAAGAGCATCTACAGCTGGACTACCCAAACAGAGTGTTAAACCCCTTCGTGTGCTCTACCTGCTGGTGAAGAGCATCTACAGCTGGACTACCCAAACAGAGTGTTAAACCCCTTCGTGTGCTCTACCTGCTGGTGAAGAGCATCTACAGCTGGACTAGCCAAACAGAGTGTTAAACCCCTTCATGTGCTCTACCTGCTGGTGAAGAGCATCTACAGCTGGACTACCCAAACAGAGTGTTAAACCCCTTCGTGTGCTCTACCTGCTGGTGAAGAGCATCTACAGCTGGACTACCCAAACAGAGTGTTAAACCCCTTCGTGTGCTCTACCTGCTGGTGAAGAGCATCTACAGCTGGACTACCCAAACAGAGTGTTAAACCCCTTCGTGTGCTCTACCTGCTGGTGAAGAGCATCTACAGCTGGACTACCCAAACAGAGTGTTAAACCCCTTCGTGTGCTCTACCTGCTGGTGAAGAGCATCTACAGCTGGACTACCCAAACAGAGTGTTAAACCCCTTTGTGTGCTCTACCTGCTGGTGAAGAGCATCTACAGCTGGACTACCCAAACAGAGTGTTAAACCCCTTCGTGTGCTCTACCTGCTGGTGAAGAGCATCTACAGCTGGACTACCCAAACAGAGTGTTAAACCCCTTCGTGTGCTCTACCTGCTGGTGAAGAGCATCTACAGCTGGACTACCCAAACAGAGTGTTAAACCCCTTCGTGTGCTCTACCTGCTGGTGAAGAGCATCTACAGCTGGACTACCCAAACAGAGTGTTAAACCCCTTCGTGTGCTCTACCTGCTGGTGAAGAGCATCTACAGCTGGACTACCCAAACAGAGTGTTAAACCCCTTCGTGTGCTCTACCTGCTGGTGAAGAGCATCTACAGCTGGACTACCCAAACAGAGTGTTAAACCCCTTCGTGTGCTCTACCTGCTGGTGAAGAGCATCTACAGCTGGACTACCCAAACAGAGTGTTAAACCCCTTCGTGTGCTCTACCTGCTGGTGAAGAGCATCTACAGCTGGACTACCCAAACAGAGTGTTAAACCCCTTCGTGTGCTCTACCTGCTGGTGAAGAGCATCTACAGCTGGACTACCCAAACAGAGTGTTAAACCCCTTCGTGTGCTCTACCTGCTGGTGAAGAGCATCTACAGCTGGACTACCCAAACAGAGTGTTAAACCCCTTCGTGTGCTCTACCTGCTGGTGAAGAGCATCTACAGCTGGACTACCCAAACAGAGTGTTAAACCCCTTCGTGTGCTCTACCTGCTGGTGAAGAGCATCTACAGCTGGACTACCCAAACAGAGTGTTAAACCCCTTCGTGTGCTCTACCTGCTGGTGAAGAGCATCTACAGCTGGACTACCCAAACAGAGTGTTAAACCCCTTCGTGTGCTCTACCTGCTGGTGAAGAGCATCTACAGCTGGACTACCCAAACAGAGTGTTAAACCCCTTCGTGTGCTCTACCTGCTGGTGAAGAGCATCTACAGCTGGACTACCCAAACAGAGTGTTAAACCCCTTCATGTGCTCTACCTGCTGGTGAAGAGCATCTACAGCTGGACTACCCAAACAGAGTGTTAAACCCCTTCGTGTGCTCTACCTGCTGGTGAAGAGCATCTACAGCTGGACTACCCAAACAGAGTGTTAAACCCCTTCGTGTGCTCTACCTGCTGGTGAAGAGCATCTACAGCTGGACTACCCAAACAGAGTGTTAAACCCCTTCGTGTGCTCTACCTGCTGGTGAAGAGCATCTACAGCTGGACTACCCAAACAGAGTGTTAAACCCCTTCGTGTGCTCTACCTGCTGGTGAAGAGCATCTACAGCTGGACTACCCAAACAGAGTGTTAAACCCCTTCGTGTGCTCTACCTGCTGGTGAAGAGCATCTACAGCTGGACTACCCAAACAGAGTGTTAAACCCCTTCATGTGCTCTACCTGCTGGTGAAGAGCATCTACAGCTGGACTACCCAAACAGAGTGTTAAACCCCTTCATGTGCTCTACCTGCTGGTGAAGAGCATCTACAGCTGGACTACCCAAACAGAGTGTTAAACCCCTTCGTGTGCTCTACCTGCTGGTGAAGAGCATCTACAGCTGGACTACCCAAACAGAGTGTTAAACCCCTTCGTGTGCTCTACCTGCTGGTGAAGCGTTGGCTGCAGCGGGTGTTGATACACTGGGGCAGGGTGTCCTGCAGACTGGAGTCCATCACCGTCAGAGACAGGGGCTCCTGGTGCACCTCGCAGCTGGGGTTCCTGAAGAACAACGGCACATGGTCAGACCACGATGACCGTGGACCACGCGGTCGGGTGCCAGAAACGCATGACCCGGCGACCGCACGGTCAAACAGCAGCAATGTGCAAGCCAAACCATGAAAAGACACCTGGCACCGGCAGTCAGGCTAATGAAGTCGGAGAACCGGCGTGGCCAAAACAGTTCAATCCATGAACGGAAAAGACAACAAGGGATAAGGACGGTTCAATTATCATTTAGGCTACAGGCTTTCAACAGCTCAACTGAGGGAGAAACTAGCATTATGGAGCAAAGGTCAAAAGAGGGAACACGACACGTGAATGCCGGACTGTCTGCAGAACGATAGCTTTGTGGATGATCTTATATACCACACATTCCTCCATTTCCCCCCCCCCCCCCAAAAAAAAGCCCCTGCCAGTCAGACATAGAGTTTGTCAGTGGAATGATGCAGTCACAGTGAAATGGTTGACTGAAGACAGGCGTCTCGGTGTGTGTATTACATTTAGAAAATTTAACAGACGCTTAACAGTGCCTCCGGAAAGTATTCAGACCCCTCGACTTTCCCCACTGTTTGTTACGTTACAGCCTTATTCTAAAAATGGATTAAATATATATATTTTTTTCCCAGCAACACACACACAATACCCCATAATGATAAAGCGAAAACAGGAATTACCTTATTTACATAAGTATTCAGACCCTTTGCAATGAGACTCGAAATTGAGCTCTGATGCATCCTGTTTCCATTGATCATCCCTGGGTTTCTGCAACTTGATTGCGGGCCTCCCGAGAGGCGCAGCGGTCTACGGCACTGCATCGCAGTGCTTGAGGCTTCACTACAGCCCTGGGTTCGATCCCAGGCTGTGTCACAGCCGGCCGTGACTGGGAGACCGATGAGGCGGCGCACAATTGGTCCAGCGTCGTCTGGGTTAGGGGTTTGGCCGGCCGGGATTTCCTTATCCCATCGTGCTCTTGCGACACCTTGTCCCGGGCTGGAGGCCTGCAAGCTGACGCCGGTTGCCAGTTGTATGGTGTTTCCTTCGACACATTGGTGCGGCTAGCTTCTGGGTTAAGCGAGCAGTGTGTCAAGAAGGAGTGCGGCTTGGCAGGTTTGTGTTTCAGAGGACGCATGGCTCTCGACCATCGCCTCTCCCGAGTCCATAGGAGAGTTGCAGCGATGGGACAAGACTGTAACTACCAATTGGATATCAAGAAACTAGGTAGAAAAAACAACAACAAAAATAATCCTTGATTGGAGACCACCTGTGGTAAATTCAATTGACTGGACATGATTTTGAAAGGCACACACCTGTCTATATAAGGTCCCACAGTTGACAGTGCATAACAGAGCAAAAACCAAGACATGAGGTCGAAGGAATTGTCTGTAGAGCTCCGAGACAGGATTGTGTCGAGGCACAGATCTGGGGAAGGGGGCCCCAAAAAATTCTGCAGCTCCAAGAACATAGTGGCTTCCATCATTCTTAGATGGAAGAAGTTTGGAACCACCAAGAGTCTTCCTAGAGCTGGACGCCAAGCCAAACTGAGCAATTGGGGAAGAAGGGCCTTGGTCAGGGAGGTGACCAAGAACCCAATGGTCACACGGATAGAGCTCTTGAGTTCCTCTGTGGAGATGGGAGAATCTTTCAGAAGGACAACCATCTTTGCAGCACTCCACCAATTAGGCCTTTATGGTAGAGTGGCCAGACGGAAGCCTCTCCTCAAATAAAAGGCATAACAGCCCACTTGGAGTTTGTCAAAATGCACCTAAAGACTCTCAGAGCATGAGAAACAAGATTCTCTGGTGTCAGAGGAAGGCCCTAAAAATTGCAAGCAGTACCAGAGTGCCAAGTCTAGGACAAAAAGGTTTCTCAACAGTTTTTACCCCCAAGCCATAAGACTCCTGAACAGGTAATCAAATGGCTACCCGGACTATTTGCACTGTGTCTCCCCCCCAACCCCTCTTTTACACTGATGCTACTCTGTTTATCATATATGCATAGTGACTAACTATACATTCAAGTACATACTACCTCAATTGGCCCAACCAACCAGTGCTTCCACACATTGGCTAACTGGGCTATCTGCATTGTGTCCCACCCACCACCCGCCAACCCCTCTCTTTTACGCTACTGCTACTCTCTGTTCATCATATATGCATAGTCACTTTAACAATATCTACATGTACATACTACCTCAATCAGCCTGACTAACCGGTGTCTGTATGTAGCCTCGCTACCTTTATAGCCTCGCTACTGTATATAGCCTCGCTACTGTATATAGCCTCGCTACTTTTATAGCCTCGCTACTTTTATAGCCTCGCTACTTTTATAGCCTCGCTACCTTTATAGCTTCGCTACTGTATATAGCCTGTCTTTTTACTGTTGTTTTATTTCTTTACCTACCTATTGTTCACCTAATACCTTTTTTGCACTATTGGTTAGAGCGTGTAAGTAAGCATTTCACTGTAAGGTCTACCTACACCTGTCTACGGTGAAGCACGGTGGTGGCAGCATCATGCTGTGGGGATGTTTTTCAGCGGCAGGGACTGGGAGACTAGTCAGGATCGAGGCAAAGATGAACGGAGCAAAGTACAGAGAGATCCTTGATGAAAACCTGCTCCAGAGCACTCAGCTCCCCATCCAACCTGACAGAGCATGTGAGGATCTGCAGAGAGGAACGGGAGAAACTCCCCAAATACAGGTGTGTCGTACATATAGCACCATACCAAAGAAGACTAGAGGCTGTAATCGCTGCCCAAAGGTGCTTCAACAAAGCACTGAGTAAAGGGTCTGAATACTTATGTAAATGTGATATCAAAAGTTTATTTTTTTATACATTTCCAAAAATGTCTAAAAACCTGTTTTTGCTTTGTCATTATGGGGTATCGTGTGTAGATTGATGGGGGAAAAAAATGTATAATAAGAAAAGCTGTAAAATGTACCAGAATGTCGAAAAAGTCAAGGGGTCTGAATACTTTCCGAATGTACTGTATATACAGAGCGGCGTACAGATAAGATAGCTAGGGGAGATAACCACATATCACAGTCCCTGCAAGCACATTTTCCCTCAGTAAAAGTAGTCGTCAGCAAAGTCAGTGCAAGCAGGAAAAGACAAGGGTCCATGCTATCCGGGATCCTTGGGATATCCTTACCCCATTGAAGTTGACATGTTAGACGGTCAGGGGAATGGTTAGGGTAAGGGTTTAGGGTAGGGATGTCCCAGGGACCCAAGGATAGCACTGACCAAAAGACAATTGTTTTCTGGGGAGAGAGAGAGAGACACTCTGTGAAGGGGTAGGTGTTCAGATGTTTTCGGGATGTGTCCTGAGATGAGGCGGAAGCTTGTTCCACCATTGGGGTTCCTGAGCAGTCATCACAGCCATTTGATTATTATGACAGACAGCCTGATGGAACGATGTTGGAGAAGATGACCAACAGAGCTACTAAAGAGTCTGCAGGCACTAAAGAGTTGGCACATATACAGTACACACGCGTCTCTTTACCATGTTTAAACACGGCAGGACTGTAATTGTTGTTGGCGGTAGGCTACGCAATACAGAACCGTAATTAGGGATCCGAGCACTCACCTGTTTTCAGCGTAGCTAAGGTTGCCAGTACATTCATTGACCTCCAGGGGGCACTCACATGGACACTCACACTCATTCTGCTCCATCCTGCAGCAAAAGTCAGACAAACTTCAAAAATGTTTTCAAAAAAATAAATCGACTTTTATCTACAGAGATGATAAAAAAATGTTTTTAATGGATAGAGTTTAAATAATGTAAAGCATACTATCCCACCCTGTTCACACAGATAAATCGCTCATTCACAGTAATAAGAAAACCACCCCAACGCATCTCCTATGCAACTCGGTGCTCGGCGACCGTGTCTGACCTGTGACAGTTGAGACAGAGGCGGTCCACGGTGCTGCAGGCACAGAAAGCCAGCGAGTCGCACGTCTCGTTGACGATGCCCGCGAAAGCGTTGGTCCCTGGGATACGGGTCAGACGGTACTTGGAGCAGTGGCTCCCGTGGACCAGGTTCGTCAGGTCGCCCTGGGGGAAGGCGGTGGATACAGTGAGAGAAAGGAAAATACGCTACTGTACTACGGTTGAACAAAAATGGCTCTTACGAGGAAGGCACCAAGGGCCTACAGTATTTTTGCTGTTATTTCTTCTGAGTAAGCAACAGTGAGCCTGCTATATTATTTCCCACCACTTGGTGGGGCTATGACACTGATAGATCATTACACATGTTGGAATAAACGTTCCCGGGCAAAGTGGTTTTACGAGGACAACACAGTGTGCATCTGTCTAGCAGTCGAACTGGGCTAGCACTCCCCCGTTTGTGTCGCAACCTAACCTCGGTGACCGCGTCATAACCCATCCACTCACAATGATACTGCTGTTGAACTTGTAGAAGCGCTGGACCGTGCGGTCACTGAAGCTGTTGCAGAGGTTCTTCTTGACAAAGTTGGGGTGGTTCAAGATGTCGTTGGCCACCAGCGGTTCCTTGTGGGTGATGTGCTGCTGTTCGGCGGGGGCGTGGCCTTTAGGGTCGATGAGGGTGGGGTGGGCCACCAGGTAACCCCTGTCCTCCATGATGAAACACCTAAACACACAGAGAGAGAGTGAGACTCCCGTTCAAGTACCAATCCGTTTACTGGTCGGTACAATGAATTTGACTTCACGCACTTGAGCCCCAAAAAACGGGAACGCATGCCCACTGAAACCCATCTGACTTCAACACAATAGAACCCAGAGCTCAGAGCGGATGTAGAAGGCAGAGAGAACAGGGTTAAGTCAGAAGAGAGAGGGGGTGGTAGAGAGAGAACAGGGTTAAGTCAGAAGAGAGAGGGGGGTGGTAGAGAGAGAGCAGTGTTAAGTCAGAAGAGACAGGGGGGTGGTAGAGAGAGAACAGGGTTAAGTCAGAAGAGAGAGAGGGGGGTGGTAGAGAGAGAGCAGTGTTAAGTCAGAAGAGAGAGGGGGGTGGTAGAGTGAGAACAGGGTTAAGTCAGAAGAGAGAGGGGGGTGGTAGAGAGAGAACAGCGTTAAGTCAGAAGAGAGAGGGGGGTGGTAGAGAGAGAGAGGTGTTAAGTCAGAAGAGAGAGGGAGAGCAGGATCTGGGGGTAAAGAGCGCCACATGGGACAGAATCCAGCTCAGCTCATTCTATTGTCCTCCTGAGCCCCATATTACCCCCATCCTGCCTGAGCCAAACACAAATCAACCCCAACCAAGTCCCTCTGAGCCCTAAATTACCCCATATTGCCTGATCCAAACCCATTCAACCCCAACCGACCCCAGCCAGACCCCAGTCCTCTTACCCTGGGTTAATCCTGTTAAACATGAACCACTGAACACCAAGACTCTCAGAGAGAGAGCGAGAGAGAGAGAAAGAGAGAGAGAGGTAGAGAAAGAGGGAGGATGGGGGAGAGAGAAAGAGGGAGGATGGGGAGAGAGAAAGAGGGAGGATGGGGGAGAGAGAAAGAGGGAGGATGGGGAGAGAGAGGGAGGGAGAAGGAGAGCGAGAGAGAGGGAGGGAGAAGGAGAGCGAGAGAGAGGGAGGGGGGGAGAGAGAGGGAGGGAGAAGGAGAGCGAGAGAGAGGGAGGGAGTGAGAGGAAAGGAGGGGAAAGAGACTGAAAAGAGAAAGAGAGAGGGAGAGAATGCAGCAGCATCTAACGTAACAGGATGTCTCTGGAATGCAATTATAATCAGCTTATCTCCTTTTGTCGCCATTTCTCTCCCTCCCTCCCTCTCCGCCTCTTCTAACCAGCATAGAGTTTATTTCTGGACCACAACAGAGAACTTCCGCCAGTCTCTTCATATGGTTTCTCCCACTGAGCAGAGGGCATGCTGGGATCCTGGCGAACTAAGTATTACGTGCCATTCAAATCAGATTCGCTTGATTCAAAGTCTTTAAAAAAAAAAACAAAGCCACCAGTGGGTCAACCCTCAGCAACCCTATCAGGCATAGCCGCAAACCTTTAACAACGGGAGAGAAGGAGCCCTCAACGAATGACGTACCGGATCTTGTTACCCTTGTCCTGGTTGCAGATGGGTAGCAGGTCCAGCAGAACCTTGTACAAGTAACGCAGGGTGAAGTCTATGCCCATCACGGCTACCGCATACCCTGAGGCCATCTGAGAACTGCACCGAGAGACCGGAGAGGAGAGAACAATTATTAAAAACGGTACACATTTCCTATTCTCTACCTACCTTCCCTGCTTGTGGATGCAAACCTACACCCACCCCCCCAACCAGTGAAGGCTGCTGAGTGGAGGGCGGCTCACACAATATGTCTGGGACAACGCGAATGTCTTTGATACCGTTCCACCTATTCCGCCCCCAACCATTACCGTGAGCCCGGCCTCCCCAATTAAGGGAATACCAACCACCTGTGCCCCCAAACACATGTGCTCACGCTCAAACACGCCTACACACAAACGGCGCCTGCATTATCAGAGCTGTATGTTTGTGTGTGTGTGTGTTTGTGTGTGTGCGTGTGTCTTAAAGATAAACAGAATATAAACACACATCTTAACATGCAGCCTGTGTTAGCGCTGCCTC
>NC_143025.1:40282500-40360000 GCF_057628025.1 Oncorhynchus mykiss
AAAGTGGATCAGCAGTATAGGTACATGTATATTGTTGCATTTCTCTATATATAGATATATACATTTCTATACACATATATACATACACACATATACATATATATACTTAAAACATTTTTTTTTTGCAATATTTCATAAAATGTTTAATATATTAATATATTATATTTTTGCCTATATTCAACTGGTAAAGGTTCATTTAGATATACATAACGAGGGGGGGGGGGGGGGGGGGTCTTGGTCTTGTACTCCACTGGTCACACCACATTTCAACGTGGTCATTTTTGCTCATGTTTGATTGAGTTGTTCAAATGAGATTTCAACCTTTATTCGCTCAAAAAGACAGCCAGAAGTGGGTTGAATTCCCAATGTGTATTCACACTGTGATTTCAACCACCTGAAAAGCACAGCCAAATTCCAACGGAAAAGCGACGTCTGATTGCTTGTTTCGTGGTCATCTAAGCGTCTCAGCCATTTAAAAACCACAACAAAAAAAGGTCAAATGGGAATCTAACGTCGGCCATTTTGTACTCATACAACTTAATGTGTTACCACTGTGCTTCGTCTAATAGCTCAACCAAATGACATGGATTGTAGTTGAGAGGACATTAAAAAAAGGACACAGTGCAAGTGATCAACGCTGTTCGAGATTCTGCACAGATGATGATATTATTTGTGCAGATCCCCACAGAACTTCCGACTAGGGCTGTGGCGATACCAGTACCGCGGTATTTTTCAACGGCAACAAAAAATGAAAACACGAAGCAGAATCAACTCGTTTGTCCTTTTAAAACCTGCTGTATGACACCTGCTGTACATCTGCTTGAGCTCGGGATAATAAATCAAATGTGACTCTGGATGCAACACGATATCAGGAAGGTGTTCTCAATGTTTTGTACACTCGGTGTATTTCGACAAGGGATCTCTCAATAATCATCCTCACGATAGCACATTGGTAGTAGTCAGTGACAAATAACAAAGCTAACCTGGTCTGGTTTTAAAACCCTGGATGGGAGACCAAACGAATAGCTGTAGTTGGATCAACTCTCCAGTAGGAGGTGCTGCCCAGCCTATAGTTTCATTTCTGATAGCGGAGGTAACGTTGAAGATCTGACGTTGTTTTAAAAAGGTACACATTCAACATATTTCGTACAAGGTTTTGGTTACAAGCAGGGCTTAAAATTAACACCCGCCACCTGCCAAATGCGGTTCGATTTGGGCATTGGGGGGTAAAGATGTCTATTTTACCAGCCAGTCACGTTGGCGAGTTGTCGGGATTCCACAGTGCGTGCATTTCACTCCCGTTTGTGAATAAGAATAGTCAAGTATGATTACATTTACAGTCAAATAAATGC
Source organism: Oncorhynchus mykiss (assembly GCF_057628025.1). NCBI lineage: Eukaryota > Metazoa > Chordata > Actinopteri > Salmoniformes > Salmonidae > Oncorhynchus > Oncorhynchus mykiss. The sequence continues at coordinate 40,283,853 of NC_143025.1, forward strand.
CACATGCAGAGGTTTTCAAATGATTTCTGCCGTTTTGTTTCACCGCGGGTAAAAGTCAAAGAACTACAAATCCTTTCGTCAGTCCCACCTCAAGCTGCAACACTGCCTGGGCTAGGGGTTGTGTGCACGCGAAGAGCTGATTGAAATATGTGTTTTTAGAAGCGCGGTGCACAGGTATGACAGTTGGTCTACTTTCCTTGAAATGAAAGTCTACTGAAGTGAGACTTTGGGCTAATTGACATCGTTTGTTCACAAGCTAGGTTGTTTTTCAATGTTTGAGTTTCAATTGCTCGGGAAGATAAGAAGATAAAGACAACGCAGCTGTCAGTCAGACTCCATCTCACAGGCACACAGGTGACATCCCGCCCTTAAAGGGACATTTTTATCTCATTTGTGATATTTTCTCAGGTCGCAAAAAAAAAAAAAAAAATCAGAAATGAAACAATATACCACATTACTTCTTACAAGTAATACATTTACTGTTTTGGAAACATTACAAAGCATGCTCATCTGTTTTTGTGTGTTTTGTTAGTAAACATTTTAGCCGGGGGAAAATATTCTGGCTGTTAAACTATTTGAGTGGCAGGAGATTTTTTAAATCTACATGACAGTGGCTGGTGGACCAAAATTATAATTTTAGAACCTGGTTACAATGACGACAATCCTGCGGTTGAAGTTTCACACTCAAAACAACAGTCTACGTTGATGCCTTTTAGTCAAATCCAATGTATTTCCCACGTAGAAGCCACGGCACAATACATTGACAAATTACGTTGAAACAAAGTTGATTCAGCCAGTTTGTACTATTCAGGCTGTAATATCTGTAATTATGCAGCCGTAAGGCACTATGCCTTTCTGCTGGCATATTAAAAAAAACATTCCAAATGACAACAAATTTGTTCGGACAGATTTAGATCAAGAAATGTTCTTGAAAGTAATAGTTGAAATAATATTTTCAAAATGATGGTTTTTGTGTTCAGCCAAGTCTTTTCCTTTCGAAACAGCTCTCTACAAACTAAACAGACTTCTGCTAATATGTTCAGTCTACCCAATAAGCATGTCAATTTCATGTCACATCCAAATTATTTTCTGTGTTTCTCCAACATGCCAATATTTAGAAGTCCGCTTTCTTGGGTATACACTCGGCTCAAGTGTTACTATAGACATCAAAGAGTTTCATTTATATTTAGTTTGTCCATTCTGTGAGGCATTATAGTTGTGATTTTGCGCGGCAAACGTAATGTCCATCTAATGCTTGGGCCAAGTAAAAAAATATATATATATAATAATACATTTTGAAAAAAGAGGCCACTTTTAAGATCTGCTAAATCGGAGCTGGAGGGACAGAAAACAAAGACGCAGCACTGCATTGTTGGCTTCCTCTATTATTGAGAGAGGGGAGAAGAGAGATGGAGAGGGACAGAGGGGAGAGAACGAGAAGAGAGAGCTCTAGCGAGGAGATACACAGAGACAGAGTTAAACGGAGACTGCCGGTGAGCGAGCGGCGGTGCATCGTACCAGTTTCCATGCGTAGCTGACGTTGTAGGCCTCCCTGCTGGGGTCTCGTAGCCGGTTGGTGTGCCAGGACAGAGAGGAGTTGGTGGGCACAGCTATCACCTGACTGCCCAGGGGCAGCCTGGAGTGACACAGGGAGCAGGAGGGTTAGCAACAACAATTAATACTGTTCGTACGATAACACCGAGCGTGAATTGCAGTCCATAAAAATGTTTTAAAAACACCTCAGATTACAATATGTAAATAAAGATTGCAATAGCAGAGAGGGGATGAAAAGGCATCCAACTACATTAGTAGCCCACCTTGAGTTTCCAGCATCTACACAACACTGGTGAAAGCGCACCTCTCGGTCATAGGCCCCCTAACCCTAACTCACCGGAGTATGTTGTCCCGTACTACAGGGAACCCTGGGATGTTTTCATAGTGGATGATGTCAGTGTGCAGCGGAGGCTCGGTCATCAGGTAGGGCCGTGTGAGGGACGGGTGCATCAGGGTGTAACCTGGGTAACCAAAAACAACGGCAGAACAGCGGTGTCAGGGGATCTTCACAGGATCGAAACCCGACTGACAGAGAGACTGACAGAGACTGACGGAGAGATGAAGGAGAGATGAAGGAGAGATGAAGGAGAGATGAAGGTGAGAGGGGGGGAGAAAGAGATGAAGGTGAGAGGGGGGGAGAAAGAGATGAAGGAGAGGGGGGGTGAGAGGAGAATCATTACCTCCACACTATAACAGTCAATTAACATTACAGCATCATTCTCCACGGAACTGTTTACCCTCTGTCTAATTGAGTGGCCTGTTAGTCAGAACACACCTAACAAATTTAATAGCTTCATTAACCATGGCTTGTGTAATAACAGTGTAGTAAGTACCATGTTGCAACAAGCCGTCATCCGACAACATACCCATGACGATAACAATACTGCCAGCCATTCAGATTGTTAGCAAAAACCTAACCTTCGCTAGCCAGCCACGGAAACGTCCTCCTTTATTTGAAAAGCATCCGCAAACATTTACTTGTTAAATGCAGCCGTTGGTGACACTCGGCCTCTCTAAAGGCGAGCCTAAAATGAGTGGCAGAGGAGTAGCGAGCCAAAACTCCACCTCTTGCCCCTGACTCAGTCTCTCTCTCCCTGTGTGAACAGAACCACTGTTACCCTGGACAGCCCTGCCCTGCTCCGCTGTGGTGATGTCACCTCGCGGCCTGTCAGTGGGTCTGTCAGTCTGGCCGTGTGTCACAGCCAGGTAGTTTCCCTAATGGGGTGTAAACTTAATGACTTTCCCTCTGAGGCCTGCTGACCTGTCTCACTCAGACCACCACGTTCATATTCCTACTGGACCTCCCAGTCAGTCAGGGCTCTGAAGAGCCACAGACATCTGTCCTGGGACGACTAGAGGGCTGAAACAGGACTTGCCAATGGAACCTGTTCTCCAGGAGAATAATTGCTCCAGTAGGAGTTGTATTAACAGCACACCAGGTTTTTCTGAGCCTGTGCAGAAGTGTGTGTGTGTGTGTCTGTGTGTGTGTGTGTGTGAGAAAAGCGCTTCAAGTTTTATTCGTCGCCCGACAAAACAAGAAATAATAAAAAGACAAGAACACAAACAAAGTAAAATGTCAGTAGAATAGAAAGAGAAAGAGTTAAGGTACCTTTGTTGTCTATGAGGAAGGTGTAGGAGGCCAAGGAATCCTGGTGGTAGGTGACGTCCTCTAGAATGTAGGCCAGGTTCACGTCTACTCCCACCACGCCTAGCAACAGGTTGCCAAAGTAACATGGCCGGCTCGCCGTCATGATGAAACCTGCAGGGTGGAAGACACAGATAGTTAAACAACCGCACTGATTTATCACCGAGAGCTGAAAATCTATCTGATTCTGTTCATAAATCCTTCTTTACCACTGATCAGCAGCTCACTCTACCATAGCTCCATTATGTGCACGTAAGAGCACATCTGGTCCCAGACCAGTTTTTAGGTCCCAGCTATAAGCTAAAAAATTACAACAGCCATTTTTCAAATGTAACTTAACGGAAACTGGCCCAGGACCAGTTGTTAGCAACCCCCGTCTCACATGGGGCCCTGGTAGGACAGGCCAAAGCAGAACAGGTCTAGCATATATTTGTTAACACTGATTTAGGATCAGATCGCTGTACCCTAGCTCTAACCTTAACCATAACGACCCTAACAGTAAGACTGGCCCTGGGTCAGTATATAAACACAGTCTCCCATCCCCGGTACGGCTGGCTGAAGCGGACCAAGTCAATCATGCGCTTGGGGGTCAGATTTTATAAACCAAACATTAACAGTGAGCCACTAAAACAAACTGATCTAGGACCAGTTGCTAACCCACCGTCTCCCATGGCGTCCTGGTAGGACAGGCTGAAGCGGGCCAGGTCAATCATGCGGTTGGGCAGGTTGATGTAGAAGCGTCCCACGGTGGTCTCCAGATTACTGAGCTGGTTCAGGACCATCATGCTTCCTTTCACCACCGGCAGCGCTGAGCGGTCGGGCACGCCGTACTTCAGCGAGTTCTGCTCCGCCAGGTCACGCAGGAACGCCAGCTCCTTCAGACCGGTCACGCCCTCTGTGGAGGAGGGGGGGGAAAGAGAGATTTTAATCATTTTGCGGCTTCCGGACTCAAAGCGATACGATTCGCTGATACACTGACACACCTACTCGCTCATCCCGATCGTTCTCACTGGGGGCATAAAAAGCAGCCACCTGGGAGATCCTCCTGAATGTGTTGACGTAGGGAAAGCGTGCGTAAGTCCCCCAGGCATATTCCTTTATCATAGAGGACACACTAGAACGACCTCTCCAACATGGCTGGCCCGACAGCTGTCACTGGGCACATTTGACAGGGTTTAATGTGGAACGCATGCCAGCCATTTCACCGATTGGATTAAAGAGGGGGGGGGGGAGTTCAAGCCTAATGCTTACAGCCCTGGTCTGATCAGATGATAGGGGGTGAACGGATTCAAGTCGATACAGCCAGGCGTGTGTGGACCGCAGGGTCAGACTGGACATCAGAGCCAGCTTGGTCGTAGACAAACGTTTGGGGTTCTCTGTAAACTCCACGAAAATAATCTGTGGCCGATTTGACTGGTTACTGTTAAAAGCATAAATCAGTCTCCTGTTTTCTCTCTCTCTCGTATCTCGTATCTCCTATCGTATTTGAGAGAGATTGAGTCGGTCCGTGATCCACAATCTGGCAACAGAGACCGGAAAGTATTATTAGATGGCAACAGAGGAGTAACAGCCCATTTCCTCAACATTTCCCCTTTCCAGCCATTTGGCCCTTCTGGTTCGAGCACCTCGTCGACACACGCGCACCCACTAAGTTCAAACGTCAGAGTTGATGCGGGAGAAAAGACCATAGATCACCTTTTGATAATCAACAGCTCACATCTAGACACACGGACCTCTTTCGACTGATTACAGTCGCCTGCGGGACACAAACAAGAGCTTTCTGGATACAACGCTACTCAACTTAGCACGATTGTATATTTCCCAATCCTTTTCATCGCCGAGCCTTTAAACAAGCAGCGCTTGACTGTCGCACACACACACACACACACACACACACACTCTCCCTTTGAAGTCTTTAGACTCGAGGCTCTCTCCGAGTCTCTCGTTTTAATTTCCTCATGAAAAAAGTATTTGTGCTAATTCCAGACTAATGCAGGCCCTGTGGAGGGGTCTCTCTGTGTCGGACGTGGAGGGGTCTCTCTGTGTCGGACGTGGACGGAAGGACGAGGAGAAGGGGAGGGGGGGAGAGATGGGTAAAGAGAGGGACAATAGAGAGGGGGGAGGTGGACACATCACAGACACACTGCAGAAAACAAAAAGCCCTTTGAGGTTCCTGAGCACCTCTTCAGTCCACACTCCCCCCCCCATTCACCCAGCCCCCTTCCCATATGACACATCCACCCCCCCCCCCCCCCCCCCCCCCATCCCCTCTCACACCTTCCTCCTCCCCCATCCAGGTGGCTGGGTAGGTCCAGCAATAGCACCCATGACACAAACACATCTACTACTGATCATGAATTGGTACAACATTGGTCACATTACAAAACATACTGGATTCTGAATTCCAATTGTAAAAACCACCCGTGACACGTTCAGTCAACCATGACATGTCCTTTTCTCTTGACTGAGCGAATCTCGATGTGATTTTCTGGCCGTAGACGAGCGCGTGTGGGGCCGAGGGCGATTTCGACCACAGGCCGACCGTGTGTGGTGGAGGGTGCCTACCGTTCATGAGGGCGTAGGTGAGGATCATGACTGAGTTGTTGAGGTGACGGTTCTCCTCTTTGACCACGCGCAGGGTGTCCCTCTTCTCGTGCTCCGACGCGTCTCGGGACGTGATGCCAGACGACAGGTAGATGATCACCATGTCCGTATCTGACAGGTACAACACACAAAATAAAGTAATTACACACTTCCTTGTTCATGAACCCTTCAACTCACAAATTCTTGAACTCGAGTCACATTTATTTCAACAATTTTTTTTATATTTTATTTTTACAAATACATTGCCACAAGTGTTGAAAAATAACAAATGGCCATTTCCTATAGAACAAGCCAGCGGCATCAGTGGCCAATGCTAAAGACTGCATTTCCCATGGTGCCCTGTTCTTACTGGTGAGTTGGCGGGTGATATTGCTGGTGTTCCGGAGCAGCTGGAAGGCCTTTTGGAAGCCCAGTGCGTGCAGGGTAGGACTGTCGGAAGCCTTGAGGTTGTTGACGAAGGTGCTCATCTTCCTCTTGGTCTCGCTGGTGGCAGGAGACAGGTAGCTCTTATAGCACGGGTCCAGCGAACAGGACCTCACCGCCTCCGCTGAGGACAGGATCGAGACCTGGGGGGGAGAGGGAAACAAAGACGGACACGCACTTTAGCCTCATCGCAGATGCATTCGAACGACAGAAACGACAACTTCTGGGATCATGATTGTCATCAATGGGCATACGTAGTTCTTAGCGTCAGAGGGAGAGGAGAACGAATATGGATGACTTGTCAGGGGGGCAAAGGGGAATTGGGGCAGGGCAGGAAGTTAGGGAATGTGTAATCAAATCAGCAGAGTGCTCCTCACCTTGTCATGTTCGTCTACGGAGCTGAGGACGACGAGCGCAGCGTCTCTGGCGATCTGCAGCTGTGTGTCTGTAATGGTCACGCCGTGATCGATGATCACCACGATGTGTTTCGATTGGGGCCGCACCGCCGACACGTACACTGGCCTGCGAGAACACACACACGGCACACATATACACGCGATGAGGACACACACGGCATACACACACACACGCCGCACGTACCTGTACACACAAATCTGACACATACACTCAACACAATCCCACTCAAAAACATACACAAACACAATAATCTGTTTAGAATGGTAGTTTATTGACACCAGACAACATTCTCCCATTGTCTGCCCCCAGGCTGGTAACACTATCCTGCTCTTATATCCTCACTGCTTCATGGTGGCCTGAGCTGAACCGAAAGTTCCCAGGGCTGTCCCCTCTACCTCCGGCTGCCCCGAGCCCCCCGCACACTGTTTTCACAAGAGATCCCCTTCCCAGGACTACTGTTGCTTTTGGGAGGCACCGCCAACTCCTTTCCAACCATCACCACCCTTTTGTCAAGCTCCCTATTGCCAAACCCGTGTGTGTCGGACAAACCTAGTCGAGAGTTGAAGTGACCGAAAGTCAGCGGTTGTCTTTTCCTATTAAAAGAAGCTCCGTGTAGATTTGTTTTGCATTGTAATTGCTGAAAATGTCCATGGTATATCTGCAGTAATAGTGGAATGATCGTGTTTCCCCGTTTTTATGGCGTGTGTGTGTGTGTGTTTTTGGGCCCGTACAAAGTCGTATTCTGATTATGCAGCCTTCCTTTTTCACAACAAAAGACAGTCCCGCCCGTCTTCTACGGTCAAATGGGTAGGCTGCACCCTCCCTCTTTCCCATCAGCGTCACTCAGGGTGCTGGTCATCTCCTCCCAAGCAGAATCAACAACGGCCGATTTGGGCAGTAGAAAACGCTCTGGTTGCTAAAATGTTAAAATCTCTGCTCAATGTTTCCCCAATTTCAGTTTGTGACAAAGATATTGAAATTGCTAAATGTAAAGACGGTCAGAATGACAGTCTTGGCGGTTCTTGTCTTTAGTCCACATTTGTCTTTGTAGCCAGCCAGGGTGAGGGCGACCTCATTTTTCTCATCGCTGAACGCCAGCTGGCTGGTTGCGAGACACTGGCCTTTGAGTACTTGGGGAGAGAAAGAGAGCGAGAGACCGACAGAGACACGAGAGAGAAGAGAGAGATGTCTTTCACCAGGCTAAGCCAGAGAAACCACAACAGTTGGTGAGAGATTCCAGTGGTCTTCACTGGTCTCAGAACACATTCCTGCCCGGGCATCAAGGGCATTTGTGGTCAGGGAGTCTGTCTGTCTCAAGAGAGGAGAGGAAACCCCAACAACCCAAGAGCAGAGGATAAATACTATTTACATGTCCTATTCACTGCGCCACACAGGAACAAAGGAGAGGGAGGAGGTGGAATAGAAGAGTGCTTTTCTGTTTCCTCTTTGCCTAGGAGGTGACCATCTTGGAGAGTCAAGAGCAATATCCTTGATGTGGCCCAGCAAAAAGTTAAATGTGTGAGGAATGTGCAGTCAGTGAGGATTTACTGTTACAATAATGACTCCATTCTTGCCCGTGTGCTTTGGGCTAGTTGACTGTGCTGTTTCTCTGTGTGATAGTGTTGCTGGTCTGCTAGCGTGACAGTACCTGCAGCGGTGCTCGTAGTTGCCCTTGCAGTGGAACTTGTGGGCGGGGAACACAGTGAAGATGCCCTCCTCTGAGCTGAAGTACTGCCATTTAGATGCCCGGGTTGGACTTCAGGTTATCTGCCCAACACTCAAGGAGGAGAGAGAGAGAGGTCAGTTTGTAAAAGGGTAGGTAGGATTAGGATACAGAGATACTGGAGCGAGCAATGTGCTGGAGGCGCAGAGCTCAATAGTGAGAGAGAGCAATTGTGTGGCAATTGTGTGAGAGCAATTGTGTGAGAGAGAGCAATCCTGTGAGAGAGAGCGCAATCATGAGAGAGAGCAATCCTGTGAGCAATCCTGTGAGAGCGATCCTGAGGAAGAGAGCAATCCTCCTGAGAGCGATCCTCCTAGAGAAGAGAGAGCAATCCTGTCTGGAGCAATCCCTGAGGGAGAAGCAATCCTGAGAGAGGAGAGCAATGTGGAGAGGGGGAGAGCAATATGCTGGGAGAGGGGGAGAGCAATCCTGAGATCACAATACCTGAGAGAGAGAGCAATCCTGAGAGAGAGAGAGAGAGAGAGAAATCCTGAGAGAGAGAGAGAGAGAGAGAGAGAGAGAGAGAGAGAGAGAAAGGGAAGAGAGAGAGAGCAATATGCTGAGAGAGAGAAATCCTGAGGAGGTCAAGTGTGTAAAACGGTAGGTAGGATTAATACTCCAAAGACGAGAGCAATCCGCCAGAGCCATCCTGACAAGGGAAAGGGAAAGGAAAAGGAGGATCCTAAAGAGAGGGCGAGGGAAGGAGGAGAGGAGTCCTCGCCGGCGAGAGTGAGGAGGCCAGGTCCCTCGGGGGAGGAGAAGAAGGGAAAACCGACGGAGTCCTCGGGCCGGCGAGGAGTAAAGAAACCGACGAAGCAGGGTGAGGAGGGGTCCCTAAGGGCGAGCGGGCCGACGAGCGGGTGCTAAAGCCAAACAGAGCGGGTGCTAAGAGCCAAGCAAACAAAGCAGGATCCTAGAGAGGAGGGAAAGGGGTTGACGGTCCTCGGGCGAAGGGCCGACGACGAGGTGCTCGGCCGACAGGACGACGACAGTGCGGGCCATCCTCGGGCGAAGGGAAGGCAGGAGGTGCGAGAAGGGGCGAAGAAGGACGAGCGAGAGATCCTGAGAGCCATCCTGCAGAGCCATCCTGAGATCCTCGGGAGGAAAAAGGAAGGACGAGGTAGGATTTAATGCTCCAAAGTGCTAGAAGACGACAGAGCGAGAGATAAGACCGAGCGAGGTAGGGTTGATAGGGTGCAAAATTCCAAAACAAAGAAAAGAGCTCCTTAGGTCTATCATTTCTCTCTCCTTCACCCACTCTATAAAATTAATTATCCTCCAGGGGGGGGATTCATTCTGGTCTTTCAGACACCAGTCAGAGCCCACTGGTCATGGCGAAGCTTTCCATATCTCCTCTAGTCTGTGTGTGAAAACAGGGAAGAGGACTCACATCCTATAAGGCCCCGCATAAACTCACATTCCCAGGTAGTATCTACATTGGATATCAGACCTAAGCCGCTTATTCCTGCTGTATAACCGAGACGGTTTTTAATCGTTTCACTATCATGTATCTCATAGTAGTAAGGCGTTGGCATGCAACACACGACAACACAAGGCCTAGCTATTTTAAGCCAAACCTTCCCGCTCAGAGCATCAACAAAAAGTGATTTTAAATAGATAAAGAGAATTTAAGATTTAACTAGCAACAGATAGAAGGCTGACATAATACCAACTTTCTATGGCTGGTACTGCTGCACTGCAGGCTGACATAACGGCAGCATCTGCCAGGGAACGGGGCCAAAGTCACATGTAAACAAACAAACTATGGGTAGGAAGAGGAGACAGCAAGATCTAGAGAGATCAGATCACAAACCCTGTAGGCTTCCTCTCTGGGGAGAGAAAGAGAGAAAAGTAGGAGGAGGGAGGGAGAAAGAGCAGGAGAGAGGGTGCAGGCCGATCTGGGCCCAGATCCTGAACCCGTGTGCAGTGGTGTAAAGTACTTAAGTAAAAAATACTTTCAAGTACTACTTACGTAGTTTTTTTGTATCTGTACTTTACTTTGAAAAAAAAATAAAAAATGTATATATATATATATATATATATATATATATATATATATATATATATATATATATATTTTTTTTTTTTTTACTTTATTACATTCCTAAAGAAAATGTAGTTTTTACTCCATACATTTTCCCTGACATGTAAAAGTACTCGCTACATTCACGCTAGCAGGACGGAACATGGTCCAAATCACACAATCATAAGAGAACATCCCTGGTCATATACTGCCTCTGATCTGGTGGACTCACTAAACACAATACTTATTTGTAAATGATGTCTGAGTGTAGAAGCCCCTGGCTATCCTCACATTTAAAAACAAGAAAGTTACTAATACAAGAAATTTGAATGATTTACACTTTTACTTTGATACTTAAGTACATTTGATCAATTCCATTTACTTTGACACTTAAAAGTATATTTAAAACCAAATACTTTTAGACTTTTACTAAAGTAGTATTTTATGGGAGACTTTCACTTTTACTTGAGTAGTTTATTTTATTAAGGTATCTTTACTTTTACTCAGTATTAGCGATTGGGTACTTTTTCCCACCACTGCCCGTGTCAACAAAAACATGTGTGTGTGTGTAAAGTAAGCCCTTTCCATCTTTTCTTAACCACAAACATAGCCGCTGAAAGCATTCACCACGCTACTTATAAAAGACAGGCATGTTAGGACTAGCTACAACACTTTAACCGTCTAGAGTCAGCAACAATGACACACAGTACCCGATCACCAGACCAACACCACACTCTCCACTACAACATGCTCAGAGACACGGGAATGGATATGGGCTCACGGCCCGCTGGGTTTCCTAGGCAGCGGTCCTTAGACCAGCCACGCCACAGCTGCCATACATCCGGACTCTAGGCCACTTCATCCATCTTGCCACCCTGGTATAAACAGGAACCACTTGGGATGTTGACCGTCTATAAAAGAGTATGTATAGCTCAGCTTCAGCGCTTAATCCCGCCACCAGTGTACAAACACTACGAACCACATGAACGACAGGCTGGGCACTCCTGACCCTGCATCCGCACTCATCTCAATCACACCTCCAATTGCACGGTTCCCCTCCTCAGGCTCACTGACACTTTGGCTAAGTCAGAGGTGGTCCACTGGGCGGGGCTCTAAAGTCACCACTGACCCTAGAAGCAGTGCCCAAGGCCGCGTGGGAACAGAGGCCGAAAGGCCCTGGTGTGTCAGAGGAAATGGAGAGGAAAAACCAAAAGGGAAAGAACATGCCAGGAAAAACCAGATGTGAAACATCACAACACCTTCTTCGTATTGACTAGACCAAGTACATCGCTCACCCTCTTCCTGCCCTCATTTCTCCGCTCCCTCTCTGCCCCCCAGTCATTGCTCGCTCTCCTTCCCCTTGGATAATCTGTCGTTTCCTCCTCTTCGCCTCTCGCACCCCAACCGTCTCTCTTTCCTCTATTACAGTCTTTGTATCCTGTCGCTCCTAACCATCCTCTCAGTCCTCCTCTGGGTAATATCCCCTGCTTCCTATTCCTCCCTCCTCATTCTACAACTCAGGTTCCAGACAAATGGGGACGATGAATGCTAGAGGCTTGAGGTCAGAGACAAGCCCTGGTGGTGACTGGAGGCCTGGTGGTAACATGAACTCCTGATGCTCCTCAAAGTGAACCTGGGGGGGGGTGGGGAGTCAAAAATAAAGTGACCTGCAAATCTGCTCAGAGGTGGAGCGGCCGTAAATTCCGGCGGGAGGGTGCGAGGACGAGGAGGCAGGTAAGAGAAGGGGGCTGTTAAAGAGTTTCTACAGTCCTAACAGAGGAACGGTGTGTGTGTGTGTGTGTGTGTGTGTGCGAGAGCAGTTGGCTTTGCCAGCGTTTAGCCACCGAGACCGAAAAAAGAAATGACCAGTTGGCGAGTGGGATTGAAGTAGAAAATAATTGAGGCAAGGTTAACTGTCTTCGCGTCAGTCGGCAATGGTCATAAACTCATGACGTTACACGCAATAGTGACTGCGTTGTTTGTTTGGAGTGTGGATGTCGACGGGGAGTGTTGGGTGCGAGGGTGAAATCTTATGACGTAAGAAATAGCGTGCGGGTATGATTTTGAGTGATTGGCTAACGCGCGGTGCAACAGGGGCATATGGCGACTAAAAACAAAGCCTCCTGATGTAGAATGATTTTTCTTTTTTAAACATCCTCTTACTGAATGGGGAAGACAGAACAGAGAGATCGAGGAGGGGAATTTTATTTTACATTTTATGTCAGAATTTTCAGCGCATTAAACAAAATCACTATTCTTCAATCAAAAGAGGGAGAAAGTCAGAGAGGGGAGGGGCAGAGTGGGAGAGAGGGAGGGGAGGGTTGGGGAGAGAGAGGGGAGGGGGGGGGTTGGGAGGGAGAGAGGGAGGGGAGGGTGGGAAGAGGGAGGGGAGAGAGTGGGGAAGAGGGGGGGGAGGGTGGGAGAGAGGGAGGGAGAGTGAGAGAGGGAGGGGAGGGTGAGAAGGGGGGGGGAGGGTGGGAGGAGGGAGGGGGAGGGTGAGGGGAAGGAGGGAGGGAGGGTGGGAGAGAGGGAGGGGAGAGAGTAGGGAGAGGGGGAGGAGGGAGAGTGGGAAGAGAGGGAGGGAGGGAGGGTTTGGGAGGGGGAGGGAGGGTGGGAGGGGGGGGGGGAGGGTGAGGGGAGGGGGGGGGGGAGAGAGTGGGAGGGAGGGGGGGGAGAGAGTGGGGAAGAGGGAGGGGGAGGGAGGGGAGGGTGGGAAGGAGGGAGGGGAGAGAGTGGGAGGAGGGAGGAGGAGGAGGGTGGGAGGGGGAGGGAGGGGGAGGGAGGGGAGGGGGGGGGAGGGTGGGGGGAGGGGGGGGGGAGGATTAGGGGAGGGAGGGAAGAGGAGGAAGAGTGGGGAAGGAGGAGGGAGGGGGAGGAGTAGGAGGGAGGGAGGGAGGAAGGTGGGAAGGAGGGAGGGAGGGAGGGTGGAAGGAGGGAGGGAGGGAAGAGTGGAGAGAGAGGGAGGGAGAGAGTGGGAGGGAGGGAGGGCAGGTGGAAGGAGGAGGGAGGGAGAGAGTGGGAGAGAGGGAGGGAGAGAGTGGGGAAGAGAGGGAGGGGGAGAGTGGGAGGGGGGGGGGGAAGAGTGAGAGAGGGAGGGAGAGAGTGAGGAAGGAGGGAGGGGAGAGAGTGGAGAGAGGGAGGGGAGAGAGTGAGAGAGGGAGGGAGAGAGTGAGAGAGGGAGGGGAGAGAGTGGGGAGAGAGGGAGGGGAGAGAGTGAGAGGGGGGGGGGGGAGAGTGAGAGAGGGAGGGAGAGAGTGAGAGAGGGAGGGAGGGAAGAGTGGGAGAGAGGGGGAGGGAGGGGAGTTGAGAAGGGGGAGGAGGAGTGGGGAAGAGGGAGGGAGGGAGGGTGGGAGGGAGGGAGGGGAGAGAGTGGGAAGAGAGGGAGGGGGAGAGAGTGGGGAGGGGGAGGGGAGAGAGTGGGAGGGAGGGAGGGAGGGAGGGGAGAGAGTGGGAAGAGAGGAGGGGGGGAGAGAGTGGGGAAGGAGGGAGGGGAGGAGGGAGGGGGAGGGGAGGAGGGAGGGAGGGAGAGAGTGGGGAAGGAGGGAGGGAGGGGGAGAGAGTGGGAAGGGAGGGAGGGGGGGGGGGGGGGGGGGAAGGGAGGGAGGGGAGAGAGTGGGAGAGAGGGAGGGGAGAGAGTGGGAAGGAGGGAGGAGGGAGGGGAGAGAGTGGGAGGGAGGGAGGGGGAGAGAGTGGGAGAGAGAGGGAGGGAGAGAGTGGGAAGAGGGAGGGAGAGTGGGAGGGAGGGAGGGGAGAGAGTGGGAAGAGGAGGGAGGGGAGAGAGTGGGAGAGAGGGAGGGGAGAGAGTGGGAAGGAAGGGAGGGGAGAGAGTGTGGGGAAGGAGGAGGAGGGAGGGGAAGGTGGGAGAGAGGGAGGGGAGAGAGTGGGAGGGGGGGGGGGAGGGTGGGGAGGAGGGAGGGAGGGTGGGAAGGAGTGGGAGGGAGGGAGGGGGAGAGAGTGGGAAGAGGAGGGTGGGGGAGGGTGGGAGGGAGGGAGGGAAGAGTGGGAAGGAGGGAGGGGGAGAGAGTGGGAAGGAGGAGGAGGGGGAGAGAGTGGGGAAGGGAGGGAGGAGGGTGGGAAGGAGGGAGGGGAGGGTGGGAAGGAGGGAGGGGAGAGAGTGGGAAGGAAGGAGGGAGGGGAGGGAGTGGGAGAGAGGGAGGGGGAGGGAGTGGGAGAGAGGGAGGGGGGGGGACTGGGGAGGGAGGAGGGGAGAGAGTGGGAGGGAGGGAGGGGAGAGAGTGGGAGGGGAGGGAGGGGGGGGGGGAGGGTGGAGAGAGGAGGGAGGGGAGAGAGTGGGGAAGGGGGGGGGGAGAGTAGGGAGGGGAGGGGGAGGATTGGGAGGGAGGGAGGGAGAGAGTGGGGAGGGGAGGGGAGAGAGTGGGGAGGGGGGGGGGAGGGTTGGGAGGGAGAGAGGGAGGAGAGTGGGAGGGGGAGGGGTAGGAGGAGAGTGGGAGGGAGGGAGGGGGAGAGTGGGAGGGAGGGAGGGAGAGAGTGGGAAGGTGGGGGAAGAGTGGGAAGATGGAGGGAGGGGAGAGAGTGGGAAGAGGAGGGAGGGAGGAGGAAGAGTGGGAAGAGAGGAGGGAGGAAGAGTGGGAAGAGAGGGAGGGAAGGAGTGGGAAGAGAGAGGAGGGAGAGAGTGAGGGAAGGAGAGGAGGGAGGGAAGAGTGGGGGAGGGAGGGAGGGGAAGAGTGGGAGAGAGGGAGGGGAGGGTGGGAGGGGAGGGGGTGGGAGAGAGTGGGGGAGGGAGGGGAGGGGGAGAGAGTGGGAGAGAGAGAGGAGGGAGGGAGAGAGTGGGAGGAGGAGAGGGAGGGAGGGTCGGGGAGGGGGGGGGGAGGGAGGGTTGGGGAAGGGGGGGGGGGGGAGAGTGGGAGAGGGAGGGGGAGGGGAGGGGGGGGGGGGGGGGGAGGGTTGGGAGGGAGAGGGATGGGGAGAGAGTGGGAAGAGAGAGGAGGGGAGAGAGTGGGAAGAGAGAGGAGGGGAGAGAGTGGGAAGAGAGAGGAGGGGGAGAGAGTGGGAAGAGAGAGGAGGGGAGAGAGTGGGAAGAGAGAGGGAAGAGAGAGGAGGGGAGAGAGTGGGAAGAGAGAGGAGGGGAGAGAGTGGGAAGAGAGAGGAGGGGAGAGAGTGGGAAGAGAGAGGAGGGGAGAGAGTGGGAAGAGAGAGGAGGGGAGAGAGAGGAGGGGAGAGAGGAGGGGAGAGAGTGGGAAGAGAGAGGAGGGGAGAGAGTGGGAAGAGAGAGGAGGGGAGAGAGTGGGAAGAGAGAGGGGAGAGAGTGGGAAGGGAGAGGAGGGGAGAGAGTGGGAAGAGAGAGGAGGGGAGAGAGTGGGAAGAGAGAGGAGGGGAGAGAGTGGGAAGAGAGAGGAGGGGAGCGAGGAAAGAACAAAGTGGTTTAACAACGTGTGAACAGGCATAGTTCATTATTTCCATCTGGGTCCTTCTCCTTTAAAGATTGAACGATATGGTGAGGAATATTCACTTCTACGGGCTGCTGTTGTCATGGCAATTGTTCGCAAGCAAGGCCATGGCTGTCCATGTTAAGAGGTGAAGACTGCTAGATGAATGGTGGGTTAGAAGGCTCGGGGGGGGGGGGGGGGGTGAACCCACATGGTGAACATGATGAAAGGAGGGGTTGGGGAGTAAGGGTGTGGTAGTGGTAGAAGGTGACCCACCTGAGTTGAGGTCCCGTCCAGGGTTAAAGGCTCGACTGTTGACGGTGGGGGACAGCCGGTCACAGCAGATGGTCTTGGACACGTTGGTGTTGAAGTTACCGTCGAACCTGAATCGAGACAGAACACATCACATTTACGACGGCAACACTGCAAAGTAGATTTAAACTGATCTCCCATAGAAGTGATATCTCTCAAAAACAGCCAGGGCTGGAGGGAGATGCAGAGAGGTAAAGAAAAAGGAAAGGAGTGAGACATCAAGGAGAGGACGGAATCAGGAAATACATAGTGCTGATGGAAACAGTAGCAACCATCTCAATGATGCCCATGCTGTGTGTGGAATATATGCCTCTCTCATTCCCAGTAGACACACCCCTTGCATGCATAGGTGGGGTGCATGTAGTGAGTGAGTGTTTGTGGAGTCCTCGAGAGGGGGGGGGGGGGGGGTTCCTCTAAGCCCAGTCGATCCCCTATCACGGCATTACAAGGAGTTGGGCAGCCCCCTGGTACCTCCACGCAGTCATAGCAGCTAGTCTCATAGCAGCTAGCTCCCAGAGTGCCTCAGCTTCCCTAATGAAGAGCTGAGAGAGGGATGGGGAGAGGAGGAGAGGGGGGTCCTCAGGGGAGTAGCCTGCTCCACACTGCACCGTGGCTGGGTCGCTTTGATCCCGCACTCCCTTACCAGCTCCACTAAACCCCGTGCCCCTGCTGCCTCACATTCTGTCCTTCCTTGCACACAGGAAAACACAACCGACCAGCGGTAACCCGCTGACACACACAAATATGCACGCCTGCAGACGCACACACGCAGCGAGCCGCTATCCTCACCGAACGCACGTACACTCTCGCCTTCCTCTCTTCCTACTGCCCCCCCCCCCCTCCTCCTCCTCCTCCTCCAGAGCATGAGAGAGTGCATTTGATTGACAGCTGCTCTGATGTACCAGCTGCTTTGAACTTCAGACATTAAATTCCCATTAGGCTACATTCATTATTATTCTCCTTCAACACACTTTGCACACGGGGGCTAAGCAAAATGTTGCCGGATAAAAAATACATTTGCAAGAGCTTTGAATTTGACATCAAAACCTGGAGAACGAGAGCGGCGCAGGAGAGAGGGAGGGACGGAGGGAGAAAGGATGAGAAAGGGGAAAGCGAGCGAGAGGAAGGGGAGAGAGAGCGAGAGAGAGTGAGAGAGAGAGAGAAAGAGAGAGAGAGAGAGAGAGAGAGAGAGGGGAGAGAAAGGGAGGCGAGAGAGAAAGGGAGGAGAGAGAGAGAGCGAGAGCGAGAGCAAGAAGGAAAACCTTCCGGCCCCGATTTGGATTCAACATGCAAATGAGGGTCTTGAAAAACATCCCTGCTTTTAAAAGGAGTATAAAAAAAAATATGTAGAGAAAATAAAGAAATATAGATGAAATAACCCCTGAAGCGGCATTGAGAGCGCACCGCTGATACAAAGCGTTTCCTTACACCAGAAACCACACACAATACCGCTCTTCCAGTATCTGAAGCCTCAGCTAGCTTGTGACGAGGCCCCTGCCGGCATAATGTTCAATGACGAAGGGGTTGCTATGCTTTGTTTCAATACCCTACAGGGAGGAGTTCTCTTTGCCTCGACCCGGGGAGATAACAGGAATACTGCAGAACGCTATTGGTACTATGGCACTGCATGACTGACATCTCCTACACTCCCCTGACAACGGAGCCCTGTGCGTAACATTTCATTTTGACCCATTGCTGCCGACTCCACCAAACCGTTACGCTCAACGCCTGTAGCCCTGTTATCCAGGGTTTGGCATGACGAACGTTGAAATAAATCAATTGTATTACCGTGTGGACGGCGGTATGCACTACTACTGCTTCAGAAGAGCTTGCTGTGCTACCGCATTCAGTTTGACCGGCAGGAATACAGATATTGTTCTTCTTTCAAGAGTGTTTTACGTATTGCCATAGCCCTGCGGAAAGAAAGACCGACCGACCGACTCCCCCCCCCCATTTTCCCAAGCCCCCCCCCTCCCTCTTTTAATCCATCGGTGCACACAGCAATGCGTTTGATTAGCGTAGCTGCCGGGGAGGATAAGAGGGGGGGTGGGGGGGGCTCAATGGGGATTTGGGGAGCAGGGAGTGAGGGCGGAGGAAGGTCTCTTAATAGGAACAGAAGCATTTGGTCGGAGAGATAGAGAGGGTTCCTATCAGCCCAGGGTTTAAAGCCTGTTAAGTCTCTCTACCACCCCCCCACCCCACCCCCCGCTCTCCCTCCCCCTCATGCTCAAAACAGAGGCTTCATTAGTTCACTCAGAGCAACAACAAAAAAAACGGGGAAAACCAGCTGACCCCTGATCCCAGCTCTCCCTCACAGAGATCAGTGAAGGATCAACACGCCACAGCCAGAGGAGAGGAGCTCAGTCACCAGCGGTCAGTTCACATTAAAACTGCTGCAGCATTTCCATTTCCTGTCCCACTGACTAGAAAGTCATAACGACGCGCAGGAGGTAACGTGTTCTCATAATACTCCTCCAGCAACACCTCCCTGGAGACCGTAGCCGGACAAGAACATCAGGAATGGCTGGGTGGAATTTACAACCCTGTATAACCCCTGTCGTTATCGGGAAACACACACAGTTGGCCAACTTAAACGCCTGCTCTTATCTCCGCCAGCCTACATGGCTGGCTAGCGACCGTTTGTCCTTTCTGAGGTAGTTGTAACCATAGAGATACACACACACACACACTGAGTATAGCAGTACGTTAGGAACATCTTCCTAATAGTCAGTTGCCCCCCCCTCCCTTTCCATCTACAGTGATTGAAGTGGATTTAACAAGAGACATCAACAAGATATCATAGAATCCAGGTGAAAACTATGTCATGGAAAGAACAGGTGTACTCGTTATTGTGTTTCGTGTAATACTCCGGCCACAGGCGTCCCGTCTGCGTGCGGAGGGGGTGTATGTGTATCTGTACAGCGCTGCGGCTAGCTGACTTAAACTGGAGACGGGAGTTCGGGGCTATGAGACGTGCACACGGTTCTTGTCGTCCGCCCCTCAAAATAAGTTGGAAATGATTGTGATGCAGCTGGTACCTGAAGATCAGTCACTAAAACGCGTGCCATTTTCAGGCATTGATTGGTTGATTAGACCTGGAAGCTGTCCCACTGACCGAACACTGATGAAAGCATTGCAGCGTTGTGAGTGCGTGTGTGTGTGTGTGTGTGTGAGGGGGGGGCTATGGGCTAGCTGACACCACTGTGGTCGCGTGACGGCTGTGAGACATGGTTAATCCTGGGAACCACCTGACACCCCCAGCTATGACCTGCCATATGACCCAGGAGCAGGCAGCAGCAGCTGACTCTAAGCCCAACAAAGGACACCCTGACCTGGGGACGGGTGGGTCTGCCACCAGCCTCTCTGGAGGGTCCAGCACGGTACCGAGTGTGAAAACAGGCCTCACGGCATTTCACTGGCACACATCAGATGTTTGGATCTTTTACTTTCCCAGGCTGGGACTGGGAGCGCCTGCGGAGAGGAGAAGTTACTCTGTGCTCCTTCAAAACGGTCACGCTCCCAGATTAACTTTTGCAAAAGTGAGAGCAGTCAGCTTCCACCCCCCCCCCCCCAGTGGGATTCTTTGAAGTCGTGGGAGCGATGCACTGCTATCAGACTGACAGACAAGCCCTCAGAAGTGAGCCTCAATTTTGTTCAACCCTCGCCGCGTCCCTTCCACACCCCATCCGCAACATCACCATCATCATCGTCTTCACTCTCTGTCCACCCTAGCTCTCCCAGCTTCCTCGCTCTCCTCCAGAATAAGTGTGCCTGAGAAAGAAAACCTGGACTGGACTCAATCCGGGTGAAATTCTACAGGTATTATTCTGGAGCGGAGTCAGACTGATTGCAGGAGAAGCAGAGACAGACCCTGGAACTCCAGATAAGTCGGGGGAGATACTTCAGAGAGACGGAAAACACCATCGGACTGAGAGATAGAGGAAGGGAGAGAGAAGCAGAAGAAGACAGGAAGAGGGAGAGAGAGAGAGATACGTAGACAGCTGGAGCTGTAGAGATTAGTGTTGAAAGCAGCTCTCTTGCCCTCTCCACACACACTCTCTCTCTCTCCCTCCCTCTCCCCTCCTCTGTCTCTCGCTCGTTTGACGTGCGTTTGCTCTTGCAGGAAACGGAAGATTGATGGAGGTAGGCCTCCAGACGACTCCATTACCCATAAACAACCGCATCTGTCTGGGAGAATTAAAATGGCCGCCGAGCTGAGCAGTGGCGCGCTCATCACCACCACTGCGGCTCATGCGTGTGAACGAAAGGCTGCTGGTTTGAATCCACGCGCCGATTAGGGGACACATCTTGCCGATGTGCCCTTGAGCAAGGCACGTAACCCGAACTAAGTCGCTCTGGATGAGAGCGCCTGCTAAATGACTAAAATGCCAATTCAATTTGCAGATTTTCCACACGTGGAGGGGAAGGATTCAAATACATTTAAACAGAGGAAGGGGTAATGGGGTTGTGTGTGTGTGTGTGTGTGTGTGTATATATATATATACTCACTCCATCATGGAGGGGGGAATGGTGCAGCAGTCCTGGATGGCGGTGAGGGGGGAGGTCAGGTGGGCCGTGTAGGATGCCTCCACCACCTGCTTGTTCCTGTTCACCACGTCCAGGTAACGGTTAAACTTCTCGCGGATCTTCTTCGCAAGCTACAACCAATCACACACACACACACACAGTTGGATATAATCCCGTAGAAAACATATCATACGTAAGGTCCTCCTCAACATGGTGGAATTACGAATGGAAAACATAACAGCACACACACACACACACACACACACACACACACACACACACACACACACACACACACACACACAGTTGGATATAATCCTGTATAGAACACATCATACGTAAGGTCCTCCTCAACATGGTGGAATTACGAATGGAAAACATAACAGCACACACACACACACACACACACACACACAGTTGGATATAATCCTGTATAGAACACATCATACGTAAGGTCCTCCTCAACATGGTGGAATTACGAATGGAAAACATAACAGCACACACACACACACACACACACACACACACACAGTTGGATATAATCCTGTATAGAACACATCATACGTAAGGTTCTCCTCAACATGGTGGAATTACTAATGGAAAACATAACAGCACACACACACACACACACACACACACACACGCACACACACACACACACACACGATTAATATGATTATATTTTAGTTGAGTACCTATTCTTTTTTTCCATGCTGGGTTGAAGCACATCCTTCAGACCTAGGTCTAAACGCAGTCAGACAGGCTACTCCTCTTTATTCCGAGTTGAGCACGGCCCGTATAAAACAAAACCACAAGTCCTCGTACATACTTGGTTGAATTAACAAGGCAGAGAGCTGTGAACAACATCAAAAGTCCTCCGAACCCCGACCGCCTGAAATGCGGTTTCAACTTTGAGAAGACATCATGACGCGCCAAATCCAGGAGCAATTCAAGGCAACGTATAGTATTCGATAGAGCATAGTTTCCCAAACTCGGTCCTCGTTGTTGTTTTTTTGCCGTGGCACTACACAGCTGATTGAAATAATCAACTAATCGTCCAGCTTTGATCATTTGAATCAGCTATGTAGTGCTAGGGCAACAAAACACACAAAAAATTACATGCTCCCCTTGTGGTTCCCGAGGACATAGTTTGAGAAACGCTGGACGCAGAGCCGTGAGCACACGGAACACCCTTCTCTGTTAAACTGGTGCTTGGCTACGGAGCAGCAAGAGGAACTACCCCTGCCTTACCTTCAGGCTCTGCTCAAACCCTAGAACCCAACCCGGGTCTCTTGGCCCTCCTACCCATATGAAATTAAAAATACTCATATCCCAGAGCAAGAAGTACAGCTTCATATGACACCAATTGTTGTTTTGTAGCACCTACAGATGAAACAAGATGGCGTCTTAAAGGAGGCCTGAGTAAGGCCAAAACGTCAAACGCTACGGACAAATCACAAAGATATGTAAACAATCCTCCCCCCTAAAAAGACCATTCTACAGATTCAATTGTGAAAATCCCCAAAGCCGTGGTGTTCTGTTTTTTTTTGCTCTGGTTTTGTGAGAAATCACTCAAAAGGAAAAATGTGGTTCATTAAAAAAGGGGCAGATAATTGAATCGTGCTGGTTAGTGTTCGGCCTGACTAGGCCCCCCGTCTGTCCTGTGTGTCAGCTAACGCTAGGCATACATTACAGCTCTCAGAAGGGGAGTTATGGCTCACTGCACGCATCGAGGAGCCTCTTTCAAAAAAAAGGGTTCCTACCTGGGGGACACTAATAACGAGCGCACTAGCAGCTCCTCACAACAGGTTCTTGTTCCTACTCTGGAGCCAATGAAAAACCCCCACAGGGAACCAACCTCGTTAGAACCTACAGGACCGTGGCAACGCCCGCCCCCCCCCCCCCCCCCCCCCCCCCCACCCCACTCCACTCCACTCCACTCCACTCCTCTCCTACGCATTCAAGCACAGGCTACATAGCCTGCAAAACAAGCACTGATAACGCACACAAACTCAGAACACACAGTGGGCTTTAAACAAGACTCAAAGACTCAAATCAAGTCACTACATTCCCTCACCGCCTGGAGAAAATAAAATAATAACTTGGGAGAACCGCCTCTACCGGCAGCCAGTCTCCTCTACCGGCAGCCAGTCTCCTCTACCGGCAGCCAGTCTCCTCTACCGGCAGCCAGTCTCCTCTACCGGCAGCCAGTCTCCTCTACCGGCAGCCAGTGTCCACTACCGGCAGCCAGTCTCCACTACCGGCAGCCAGTCTCCACTACCGGCAGCCAGTCTCCACTACCGGCAGCCAGTCTCCACATCTGTCCACATCCCATAATGAGGCGTGCCTGCCAACACTGCCCAGGCCAGGAACAGGAGAAATATGCTGTGACCCATTAACCGAGCTACACCCAATCTGCCAGTCGCTGTTCCTATTAATCCGCAAGCCCAACCGCTCCTCCGATTATGTCATTATACAGGGGCCAGCGGCGTCACCATGAATTACAGTGCCACCCGATACGCGAGTCCAAAGATGGCACCATATTCCCAATATAGTGCACTAATTTTGATAAGGGCCCGTAAGGGCTACGGTCAAAAGTAGTGCACTGTCTGTAGTAGGTTGTCATTTGGGACACAACAAAAATACTGTACACCCCCCCCCCCCCCTCCCCCCTCCCAGACTGGGCCGGACCAGCAATTCGGACCAACGTGGACTCACTATTAGGTGCGTCTCAACCACGATTGAGCTGTCCGAGTGCCTTCACAGCCCTAGCCACAGCACGGTGTGGTTAAGACTGAGAAATACCCATTCATGAGTCCAGAGGAACGAGAAACCAAAAGACCTGCAAGGCACAGGTTTAGTGATTTAAGACTACTTTTCCTTAGCCAAAACCACCCTCCTTCTCCCCCTCTCTACCCACAAATCGCAACCAACCTCACCAACTACTCCCGGCCTTACCGTTTCCTCCTCCCACCTTCACTACAACACACGTTGGGGCTCTGTGGTTGCTGTAGCCCTGACCAGGCGGTCCCAGACCACGCAGTTTCATTGTGTGGCTCTGGTTCAGGACTGTTACGGCTAGGTCTGGGTTAGGGAGGAGACCTGTGACCCGTGTCAGTACCAGGGTAGACTGGGAGAATGTCAGAGAATACAATAGCCCATCAAGATTTTGTTGTTGTTGTTGTTGTTAACACAGAAACCCCTCCACGAGCCCTGACTGGCCTTTTACATAAATGTCACCGTCAGACTACAGCCTCCACACCTCTGGTCTACTGAGTCTCTGGGGGCTCAGGTACACTGATAGACAGACTGGGCTATTAGACTGGCGTGACCACCTCGTCATCTGGCTACACACACACACACACAACAATGCGTCTATCTATAGGCTGTGTTGACCTCCGGCTAGCTGCCCATTTTCTGCAGTCTCTCTCGCTTTGCTGATTCCATCTCATCTCCCCAGAGGACCAAACAGACATAACGCTGAGGACTTCTAATAGGAAATGTCCACTCCACTGTCTGGCTCAGTCCACGTGGGATCTTCTTCATTTTGGTCTGAAATTCATTTCCTGGTAACACACGCCTTTCTTTACATGCCTCTCTGGGAAGAGAGCAGCAACCTGCACTGTAGAATTACTGTAAAAACACAAGCTAAAGCAAATAAACATCTAGAATCATGTTCATTACACTTTAAACATTCCTGGGATGAGTGGAGATGGCCAGCCTATGTCATTACTCAGTGGCAGATGTCATCACCCTGCTCGTCTCCTGAGTAACGAGAGGGAGATGGTGAAGGGGAGCCAGTCTCAAAGCCAGGCTTCTGTCTCTCTGTCTGTCTTTCAGTCAGTCTTTTTTCTTTGGGCTTCCTCCCCACTGTGGATTCAGCTCTAATTGGTGCTGTTTTGGCTGCCATGGTACCAAAGTGTCATTTCCCACCTGCCTCCTAGCCGGGGAGAACCATGCCAGCAATGCCAGGGCTGGCACCGTCTGGTCTTGGTGATGCTAAATTAGCGAGAGTCTTAGAGGAACACAATTGCTGCAGAGACACTGTCGTACATCTTGTCAATATTTTTGATGAATTCGAACAGCTTAAGAATCATTCTTTGAAGAAAAAAAAGAGAGAAAAAAAGACGGCTACATGGAAAAATCTCCAGCAAACATTTTAATAAACCAAAGGGTATCTACTGGTCAGATGCATTTAGCATAGTTTCTGGAAATGTAATTCAAAATAAAAAAATATTTTTTAAAACATACTGTAACTAAATGTCCACACACCAGGAGTGCTAACCTATAACCTATAACCTAACCTACAGTCCACAGATGGATACTACTGGAGCCATATACTGTTCAATCAGAAAGTACTTCCACATTTAGTTACAGCCTTTTTCTAAAATATATATTTATTTTTTTATCCCTCAATCTACACATTATACCCCATAATGTCAAAGCAAAAACGGGTTTATAGAAATGTTTGCTAATTTATTATTTAAAAAAATCAAAAATATGAAAATATCACATTTACATAAGTACTCAAACCATTTGCTTAGTACTTTGTCGAAGCACCTTTAGCAGGGATTACAGCCTCGAATCTCCTGGGGTATGACGTTACAAGCCTGGCACAACTGTATTTCAGAAGTTTCTCCCATTCCCCTTCATTCATCCTCTAGAGCTCGGCCAGGTTGGATGAGGAGCGTCACTGCAGAGCTATTTTCAGGTCTCTCCAGAAATGTTCAACCGGGTTCAAGTCCAGGCTCTGGCTGGGCCACCTAAGGACATTCAGAGACTTGTCCCGAAGCCACTCTTGCGTTGGTCTTGGTTGCGTGCTTAGGGTCGTTGTCCTGTTGGAAGGTGAACCCTAGCCCCAGTCTATGGTCCTGAGCACTCTGGGACAGATTGTTATTAAGGATCTCTCTGTACTTTGCTCCGTTCATTTTTCCCTCAATCCTGCCTAGTTCATGCCTCTGAAAAACATCCCCACAGCATGATGCTGCCGCCACCATGCTTCACCATAGGGATGGTGCCAGGTTTCCAGACGTGACCCTTGGCATTCAAGCCAAATCTTGGTTTCATCAGACCAGAGTCCTTTAGGTGCCTCCAAGCGGGCTGTAAAGGACTGGCTTCCTTCTGGCCACTCTACCATAAAGGCTTGATTAGTGGAGTGCTGCAGAGATGGTTGTCCTTCTGGGAGGTTCTCCCATCTCCACAGAGGAACTCTGGAGATCTGTCAGAGTGACCATCGGGTTCTTGGTCACCTCCCTGACCAAGGCCCTTCTCCCCTGATTGCTCAGTTTTGCCGGGCTGCCAGCTCTAGCAAGAGTCTTGGTGGTTCCAAACTTCTTCCATTTAAGAATGATGGAGGCCACTGTGTTCTTGGGAACCTTCAATGCTGCAGGAATGTTTTGGTCCCCTTCCCCAGATCTGTGCCTCGATACAATCCTGTCTCAGAGCCCTTTCTCAGAGCCCCAAAAACCCTTTGGCTTGGTTTTTGCTCTGACATGCACTATCAACTGTGGGACCTTAAATAGACAGCTGTGTGCCTTTTGAATTTACCACAGGTGGAATCCAATACAAGTTGTAGAAACATCTCAAGGATCATCAATAGAAACATGATGCACTTGAATTTCGAGTCTCATAGCAAAGGGGCTGAATACTTGTGTAAATAACTGTAAATCTGTGTTTTATTTTGGATACATTTGCACAAAAAAATAAAAACCTGTTTTCAAGTTTCAGTATTGTGGGATGAGGGAAACATTTAATTTCATCCATTTTAGAATACGGCTGTAACGTAACAAAATGTGGAAAAAGTCAAGGGGTCTGAATACTTTCTGAATTCACTGTACAGAGAGAGAGAGAGAGAGAGAGAGCGAGAGGGAGAGAGTTAGTTAGGCCAGGTTTAAGAACAGCCGCCATGCTAGCGCCCATATTGAACTTCATTCTTGAAATGTTGGTGATGTAACAACACGACAACTCCCTATGAAATGACCCGCTGTAAACAAGCAACACAGAGCTGTGAACTTCACAGATGTTTTTATTGATTAGCATTCAGGATCAGTAGCTGTGGGGCAGAAACATATCTATCAAATTACCTATTGATTAAAAACTGATCCAGTACCAACCACTGTACTGTATATTATACTGAGCCAGTGGAAATAGTAGTAGCTGGTCTACCAAACCATGCAGTCGAAACATCACCGACCACTGCAGTGCAGGAATGGGCAGTAAGCGAACAGTGCCAGCTTATTTGCTCTGCCAACAGTGACCAGACCCATAAGAACACACACACACACACACACACACACACACACAGCTCCAAAATCCAAAAGTATTGAGACATTAACAAATGTTGTTGTTTGGGCTCTGTACTCCATGATACAATGACTATAAGGTTAAAGTGCAGACTGTCAGCTTTAATTTGAGGCTATTTTCATCCATATTGGGAGAACCGTAGAGAAATTACAGCACTTTATGTACAAAGTCCCTCATTTTAGGGGACCAAAAGTATTGGGACAAATTCACGTGTGTATTAAAATAGTCAAAAGCTGAGTGTTTCTGAACACTTCCACATTAATGTGGATGCTACCATGACTACGGATAGTCCTGAATGAATCGTGAATAATGTTGAGTGAGAACCTTAGACGCACAAAATATCATATCCCCAAGACATGCTAACCTCTCACCATCACAATAACAGGGGAGGTTAGCATTTTATATCATATCCCCAAGACATGCTAACCTCTCACCATCACAATAACAGGGGAGGTTAGCATATTTGGAGGGATATGATATTTGCGACTACGTACAATTCTAAAATCAGGAGATTTTAAACGAATCACCAGGAATTTATTTTAAAAAATGTGAGCCGACAGTCCGCACTTTAACCTCAACAGTCACTGAATATCACTGTCCCCTCAACACACTGGGCTGGACACAGTCGCCTTTCTGAATCGCTCGACGGGATTAATAACGTTTTTTTTTAAAACACATCTCAGATTCTTAAGTAGCCTCTTTACTGCCAACCATGGGAGAGTGCAGATGAAATGGCATTAACTCAGTCTCTAACGCTGCATTAGAGTACAGGTAGAGGAGCCATGTTTCTATTCCAGCATCTCCTCGTCAGAGTGAAGCCTTCCTGCACAGACACTGTGTAGTGCATTAGAGAATGTGGGAGTGAAAAACAAAGACAACTTCAAAGCCAATGAGACGGCAGCTGTAGAATTTTAATAAGCCCTCCTTTCCTCTGATGATGGCTGTGTGTGTGTGTGTGTGTGTGTGTGTGTGTGTGTGTGTGTGTGTGTGTGTGTGTGTGTGTGTGTGTGTGTGTGTGTGTGTGTGTGTGTGGTGTTACTGCGGCACAGACAGACAGTCACAAGCACACATACTGTGCAAATACACTTGTGCGTGTGCACACACACACGAGCACCCAGTGACTCACCTGCTGTACTTCCGTCTCTCCGTTTGAGGTCTTCTCTGTGTACACAAACGAGTTGAAGATTCTCTGCAGAGAGAGACAGAGAGAGAGACACAGAGAGAGACACAGAGAGAGAGAGAGACACACAGAGAGAGAGAGAGAGAGAGAGACACAGAGAGAGAGAGAGACACACAGAGAGAGAGAGAAATAGAGAGAGAGAGAGATACAAAGAGAGAGAGAGATACAAAGAGAGAGAGAGAGACAGAGAGAGAGAGAGACACAGAGAGAGAGACACAGAGAGAGAGACACACAGAGAGAGAGAGAGACACACAGAGAGAGAGAGACACACAGAGAGAGAGAGACAGAGAGAGAGCGACAGACACAGAGAGACAGACACAGAGAGAGAGACACAGAGAGAGAGACACAGAGAGAGAGACACAGAGAGAGAGACACAGAGAGAGAGACACAGAGAGAGAGACACAGAGAGAGAGACAGAGACAGAGACAGAGAGAGACACAGAGACAGAGACAGAGAGAGAGACATGATTAGTATGCTGTAGAAAGACACTGCAGCCGTTCATTTAAAAAGAAAAGCTAAATCATTGCACACAGATGATTTATTCTGATTGCCTAAAGGCCCGCTGCAGTCAAATAAAATATTTTAAGCATATTTCCACACAACGAGGTTGGAAAAATACTGTGACATTAAAAAAATATATGTTTTTTAAGTATAATTCCCTTTTAATGTAAGAGCTGTTTGAAAAGACCACCTGAAATTTCAGCCTGTTTTGGTGGTATGGGGTTTTGGCCTTCCACGGTAACGTCGCCATGCGGTAAATGATTTAATAGACCAATAAGAAAGAGCTCCAAACCTCTCTGACAATAACAGCTGGTCAAATGCTGCCTATAGGCTGACTGCCTGCAAAACAACCTGAACCCATTCAACATGTTTGGTGTAGGCAACATACTGTACAATAGACATCTTCCACAAATCCTGAAAACACGTTTGACCTAGGCATAAACCCATATTCTGAAGCAAGAGTAGATGTCCTTGTACAACCTCAGCACCAACACAAACTCAATGAGTCCTCAAGAAAACAGTTTAACACCTGCACTGGTATGGGATGGTATACTATTGCATACTGACACACACAAAACACACACCCAAGAACACAACTTGTTAAGCAAGCTTGTCCACTGAGTACCACACACACGCCCCCCCGAAACATCAGGCACAACATTTAGTGCAAGGTGGAGGCACACTAAAACAACAGTTAAATAAATGTTGACTTAAAGTGGCAGGTGTTACACTGTAAGCTTCTCTGCTGCTACACTAGACACACACACCACCCCCCCTGTCCAGTCCTGTCCACACACACACCACCCCCCCTGTCCAGTCCTGTCCACACACACACCACCCCTCGTCAGGTCCTGTCCACACACACACCACCCCCCCTGTCCAGTCCTGACCACACACACACCACCCCCCCTGTCCAGTCCTGACCACACACACACCACCCCCCCTGTCCAGTCCTGACCACACACACACCACCACCCCTGTCCAGTCCTGTCCACACACACCACCCCCCCTGTCCAGTCCTGACCACACACACACCACCCCCCCTGTCCAGTCCTGTACACACACACACACACACACCACCCCCCCTGTCCAGTCCTGTCCACACACACACCACCCACCCCCTGTCCAGTCCTGACCACACACACCACCCACCCCCTGTCCAGTCCTGACCACACACACCACCCACCCCCTGTCCAGTCCTGTCCACACACACCACCCCCCCTGTCCAGTCCTGACCACACACACACCACCCCCCCTGTCCAGTCCTGTCCACACACACCACCCCCCCTGTCCAGTCCTGACCACACACACACCACCCCCCCTGTCCAGTCCTGACCACACACACCACCCACCCCCTGTCCAGTCCTGTCCACACACACCACCCACCCCCTGTCCAGTCCTGTCCACACACACCACCCCCCCTGTCCAGTCC
The DNA here is from genome assembly GCF_057628025.1 of Oncorhynchus mykiss. Taxonomy (NCBI): domain Eukaryota; kingdom Metazoa; phylum Chordata; class Actinopteri; order Salmoniformes; family Salmonidae; genus Oncorhynchus; species Oncorhynchus mykiss. Next base: position 40,313,884 of record NC_143025.1, read on the forward strand.
TGACCACACATGCTGTCAGACACATTACAGAGCAGAGGGGCACCAGCTACCCAGCATGCTTCACTCCACACCACTCCGCCCGCCAATGCAGAGTTCACTCCACTTTATTGCATTACCATGGTAACCAACCAACCCCTCCTCCCCCCCCCCCCCCCAATAAAGGTAGATGTCAAAACAAGAAGTGATTTATGGGACCTCACACAATCAAGAGGAGACTTGTCACGCTGAACTAGGTTCCTAAATATCAACACAAGGAAAACCTAAAAAGCCTGGCTGGTTTGATTCTCTCTACTGTAGTTGAAGTGGTAGGCTTCGGTCGACACTGGGGAGGGATGTGTTAGTAAAAGTTGGGGGGGGGGGGGAACATAGACACACAAAGGCAAAACAAAAGCTACACATTTCACCCACAGTGTTATTTAGAAAACTACCCCGGCCTAGTCAATTGTGAAATAAACACATGGAGCACAAAAACAAACTGAACCACCACCACAGCTAGCTAGCTAGTGTTAGCGTTAGCTTAACACTGTATCGTTAGCGGGCTGTTTGTTTTTGGATGTGGTCCGGCGGCTTTCACAGCTGTACCCTGGACAGGGAGGAATGCCTCAATCTCTAACCAAATACGGCTCACCCTGGCTGGGCCAGCGGGGCCAGTTAATGTGACGCCCCTATTTTCTGTCTGATACCTATAAAGCTTGGGGTTGCCTCTTCAATGACCAAACCCACCCACATCCTAATTGGCCCAAATCAACGTCAAAGTCTTATACACCTTTCACATAAGACTTACTTTTATATGACCACCCCCCCCTTCAAAATGGCCCATTTTTACCACGTTCTTGCCGAGATAAGCCTTCTACACATTCCATGTCACGCTGGCGACAAGTGGGAGGGGGTGTGCAGATGCGGGTGGGCGTCTGTTTGAATAAATCCAGGGTAAATCCCTTTTGATTTAAACAAAACGTTCCATACATGTTTGCACGTTGAAGAAGTGACCAGACAGTGACTTTTTTGGACCCGAATGCCAAAAAACATTCAGGGAGATAAAGGTCCTCAAACTTGACCCTTTACAGAGTATGCCAGCAGAAGGGATCACAGTAGCAGGTGACTAAGTTCTGGTTCCCTGATCTGTACTACACCGAAACGCATAATGACGGGTATGTCCTTCTTCTCGTGTTTCACAAGTTTGGACAGCATAGTAAAGTAGAGTGCAGTGCAGTACAATACAGCATAGTAAAGTAGAGTGCAGTGCAGTACAGTACAATACAGCATAGTAAAGTAGAGTGCAGTGCAGTACAGTACAATACAGCATAGTAAAGTAGAGTGCAGTGCAGTACAGTACAATACAGCATAGCAAAGTAGAGTGCAGTGCAGTACAGTACAATACAGCATAGCAGAGTAGAGTGCAGTGCAGTGCAGTACAGTACAATACAGCATAGTAAAGTAGAGTGCAGTGCAGTACAGTACAATACAGAACAGCAGAGTAGAGTGCAGTGCAGTACAATACAACATAGTAAAGTAGAGTGCAGTGCAGTACAGTGCAGTACAATACAGCACAGCAGAGTAGAGTGCAGTACAATACAGCATAGTAAAATAGAGTGCAGTGCAGTACAGTGCAGTACAATACAGCACAGCAGAGTAGAGTGCAGTGCAGTACAATACAGCATAGTAAAGTAGAGTGCAGTGCAGTACAGTGCAGTACAATACAGCATAGTAAAGTAGAGTGCAGTGCAGTACAGTACAATACAGCACAGCAGAGTGCAGTGAGGTACAATACAGCACAGCAGAGTAGAGTGCAGTGCAGTACAATACAGCATAGTAAAGTAGAATGCAGTACAATACAGCACAGCAGAGTAGAGTGCAGTGAGGTACAGTGCAGTACAATACAGCAGAGTAGAGTGCAGTGCAATAGAGTGCAGTATGGTTAAGCACAGTACAATATATCGTAGTCTACTCTACCGGGGTGGCAGGTAGCCTCGAGGTTAGAGCACTAGGGACAGTAACCAAAAGGTTGCTTGGCTCGGGGAAAAACAAATATGTTGCTATGCCTTTGAGCAAGGCACTTGAGCCTGATTGCTCCAGGGGTGAGATAGAATGGCCATGACTCCACTCCCTGCGGGTGTGTCAGGGGGAGTTGGGATATGAACGAGTGAATGAGAGAGAAAGAATGGCCGGAAGAGAGGGGTTGTCCAGACCGACAGTTTTAACACTTGGTAAGACCGCCAGACGACAGAATTTGCAAAGAAAATCGCTAAGAGCTGAACATAACAGTATGCCAGCGGAAGGGATCACCGTAGCAGGTGACCCAATTGTGGTTTGTGACTTTGATTTCTTATTGTAGCCAATTCAGTTGGAGTAATTGCATTTCAGATTTTTGGGGTAATTCCATTACCATAATCACTATAACTAATGAGTATCTCTAACCATTACTTAATACTTCTGTGAACTTCCGTTATCCTCCCTCTAAATTAGAAAACATCTTAACGAGGTGTGTATTTGGTAACGGAATTAGGAGGCACAAAACAGTATTTCTTAAACTTACTGACGGTAAACATCTTCAAAGACCACATTTCCATCCGTTTATCCAGAAGTCAGCCTGTACTTCTGCCTAATTTTCAAGACGGAGAAGGGTCGAATGTATCTATGCCTTAATTTACCCCAAAAAATGTACTCTTAGCTTTCATTTGACACCCCGTTTGTTATGCTCCTATAAATAAACACATTGGTGCTCTCATTGGTTCTTTTCAACGGAAATGCCCACACCACGAGACATCCGTGTCTTCGTCACTGGAAAAGATACATGGTCTAAGCTTGATCTCATTTAAAAACGTAGTGCTTATTTTCAAACTATTACTACTACTACTAAACTACTATACTATACCTTTTAACATCAATTATCAAAAAAAAAGGCGTCAACTCAGATTTTCGGTCATAGTCTCACATACGCTGCAGCATTAGACGTTTGACGGTTTTGTGTTGAGACAGAGTGGGTGTCATTTCAATTAGGGCTGGGAGAGACGGTCAAAATATCATATCACAATATACACAATACAGAATGACGTATTTGACACTATTTGATGTTTTTGAGTAATACAAGCTCTAAATTTGCTTTATAAGTCATGCGTGACCCTAGGGTGGCAAGAAATACAGCGCATTCGGAAAGTATTCAGGCCCCTTGACGTTTTCGTCATTTTGTTACGTTACAGATTCAAATGGATTTAAAAATATATACAACATCTCAATATACACACAACACCCCCATAATGACAAAGCAAAAACGGGTTGTTAAGACATTTTAGCAAATGTTTAAGAAAAAGAAAAAAAGTCAAATATTACATTTACATAAGTACTCACGACCGTGGAAACGGCTAGGAGCAACAGCGGCTAGGCCGCGAAGTGGTAGGCCACACAAGATTCTCTGGCCATGATTGAAGCATCACTTCTGGAGGAAACCTGGCACCATCCCTGGTAGTAGTAGTTACTACGCGACTGAAGAGCAAAATAACGTGATGGCAAAATGTTCTGATCAGTGCTGATACATGAGCCGACTAGATTATCATCATCATGAGCAGCACTCAACTCCCCCCTCACCCCAGCCTAACTTTTTTTATTTAACTAGGCAAGTCAGTTAAGAACTAATTCTTATTTACAATGACGGCCTAGGAACAGTGGGTTGTTCAGGGGCAGAATGACAGAGTTTTACCTTGTCCGCTCGGGGATTCGATCCAGCAACCTCCTGGTTGCTAAAATATGACATTGAGCACGGTTACATGCACACAACAATGCTGACAGTTTTAAAACATAGCTGACAAACCACAGCCAGAAAATAGAGAATCCTCAAATCATCCAGGCTGGGGATTGGGAGCGGACACAGGCGGCAAAGCATTTTCATTAGAAGGCTGTGACCAGGGAAGGTTGTGGTGGAGTGGGGAAAATAAACATTAGCAATTCAGTCACCTTCAAAGGCCATTCCGGAGCCTTGAGCCACAGTCATTTCGGGTTGGACTGGTGAGGGAGGGAGTGGGTTGAGGAGGGGGGGGGGTCAGTCACAGAAAACTACAGGATTTAATCCTCTCTTTAGGGCCGACTGATCAGTGGACCAGGGTTTGGGAGATCCCCGTCGGTCTGTCTGTCTGTCTGTCTATCGGTCTGTCTGACACCCTGAAGGGGTGATGGAAACATGGACGCATTGCGTCGGTGTGGTGCACCAAGTTCCCACATACTACGCCTGCATGTATGGGTGCATGTATGGGTGCATGCATGGGAGTATATATTCCAAGTGCTTCGCAGAGGGAGGCGATGGTGGGAGCATGTGGGAGCCCAGGGGGTGGGCGGGAAGGACAGACGACTCCAACGTGGTACAAACATCAACCGACGAAAAGACAGACAGCCTCTAGGAGGCCGAGATAGACTGAGGTAGTTGCTGCATCCTGCTGCAGGTACTCTGGTTCTCTCCTTGCCATCCCCACTCTCAGTGCACGAGAAAGGGCTAGAGCCGGGAGTCAGGCAACCCTAGTTCTGCCTCCGATGTGAAGGTTTTCCTCAGGCTCTCTACCCATACTCTAACATAGATTCCCTGTTATCCACCATTTTGATTGTAGGGTTAGTTTCCATATTGCAGTGTATTTGTTACTTGGAGCATTTTAGCTCTATATGCCGATATCTTGGGATTACTGGAGAAACCAAAGGGTTCACTATAGGGGAGAGTGGGTCCAACAAAGTCCAAAATGCGACACTTCTAAAACCTCAGAAACATGTTCTAGTTTATTCATGTCTGCATTTCAATTCAGCGCCACAGATTAACAGAACATTTTCTAATTAAAGGACTGGGCCTGTCTGCAAAATACATCACGTAATCGATTTCACTTGTCCATCTTAAGTATGAAAACGCACAGAATCTCAGTGCCGATAGGAGGCCGGCCGTTCCTTTTCTTACTCGAACGAAAGCAGTACCACGTGGGAGCAAACAAAAAGACCGCATTTGCTCCGTACATTAACGGATGAGCCAGTCACAGTTTTTTTGTGTGTTTTTTTGTAAACCTTTATTTAACTAGGCAAGTCAGTTAAGAAATTCTTATTTTCAATGACGGACTACCGGGGAACAGTGGGTTAACTGCCTTGTTCAGGGGCAGAATGACAGATTTTTACCTTGTCAGCTCGGGGATTCGATCCAGCAACCTTTCGGTTACTGGCCCAATGCTCTAACCACTAGGTTACCTGCCACCCCAAATGCAATGTAGGCTATGGATAGTAGCTAGCTAAGTGGACAGATGCAATGCACACAATACTAAATACTTCCTCCAAGATAGCTAGCTACTATAACTAGTATTGACATAATTAAATCACAATGGATTAGCTAGTTTCCATGAAACAGCTGCCTGTGTTAGCTGCCGAGTTAGTGCAGTGTCCTTAGCTAGCTAGTGAATATGCTAACGTTAGCTAGCTAAACATTTGGCTATGGGCTGGAAATGGCAGTACGGAGAATGAATTCAATTGATTCTTTGACATTTTGCTAGGTGTCAACAAGGAATTTCTATAAAATAGCTCAAGATAGCTTGAAATCTAAACCATAAGCAATACGGACGGATATGCATTGCCAAACAGCGCCATTGCCACGTTCTGGTTTGGAGTGATTTAACAAGGCTGAGTGAGTGGCTGACGACTTCCAAGGTCTTTGCTGTGTGAACACAAGAGATTACTTAGCACCTCTGAACAGAGTGTTGGCAGTCAATGTCGGCAGGCATTACTAACAATCCTACCATTGTGTCTGAGCTTTTACTAACGAACCCTCTGACCCTCAGGCTACGTCTCTAAATCCACGTGTGTGTGTGTGTGTGTGTGTGTGTGTGTGTGTGTGTGTATGTGTGTGTGTGTGTGTGAAATCACATTTTATTGGTCGCATACACGTATTTAGCAGATGTTATTGCGGGTGTAGCGAAATGCTTGTGTTCCTAGCTCCGACACTACAGTAATATCTAATAATATACAACAATCCAAAAGCAAAAATAATTGAATCAATAAATATAGAAATGTTAGGACAACGTCGGAGTACGGAGTCGTGCGCGTGCGTGTGTGTGTGTGCACGTGCGTAGCTATGGAGAGAGGGAAAGGAAACACAGCCAAATGAGTTCACATGCAATTAGTTCCACATTTGTTTCTGTATTGTTGAAAATATGCCTCAGTTGTCATGGTACTCTGACTGAACCATAATAGATGACAGGTCAAGTGGCTGTTTATTGGATAGACGGGGGGAAAAAACCCATCTACAACTCAATTTAGGTCGAAAAAACATGGTTAAGCACAGAAATACTGGAAGTCCAGTACGAGTACGTCTGGTAGAGTAATGATCCCAGTTCGTTGCTACGCTAACCTACCGTGGCATGGGCCTAAACATTGAAAGCCCATAAATCACACCATGCCATTCCAAGGCCTCGGACCCAACGAAACACATTCGATGGCTTCTCAGCATGGGGATACCCTCCTTAACCATCATGTTATTAAGAACCTCGGGTATAGAATGGAGAATGCAGTAAACAGCAATACAGGCACCCTGCAACAACAAAAAACTAAAATGGCTCCTAAAAATATAACCATAGGGGGGAAAAAACAAGCTATATCATGAGCACACCCATGTAGCAGCCTAGACTAGCCTGCCCTTTAAGCCTGATCTCTACTTTGGTGAACTCTGGAGGGGCCTCCCTTTCCCCTGTCTCGCCCTCCTCCCCCAGTCAAGGGAGAGAGGCCTGTCAGAGTGTGCGGCTCTGAAATAACAAACCCCCTTTTGTGCAAACAGCGGGGCCATAGAGAGGCCGGGACACCCAGCACAGAGCAGATCCCCTACACTGATCCCAGACATGTCCCAGCCTCCCAGGCCCACAACACAGACACTGTTTGCTGCTCTACTCACTGCTCCAGTGGACAGAATATAATGCTTTCCACATGTGAGGGAGAGAGGGGGAAGGATGGAGAGAGAACAATGACAACAGTGGAGGCTGGTGTTTTATTACAAACTTTCACTCTCCACACCTCTCCCCCCGCGGCTACACCTCTCCCCCCGCGGCTACACCTCTCCCCCCGCGGCTACACCTCTCCCCCCGCGGCTACACCTCTCTCCGCAGCTACACCTCTCTCCGCAGCTACACCTCTCTCCGCAGCTACACCTCTCTCCACAGCTACACATGCTTATTGTAAAGTGTCCAAATGAGAAACAATGTATACAGGGAAATTTAAATCCAAATCAGAAACAAAGATAACAATTATTTTTGCTTGTAACTGAATTTCAACCCGAACAAGATCCACGCATTCTTTCAAGATACGGGGATTTGTCTAATGAGGCGAATAAGCTCAAGGTCTACAAAAAAAATAAAAAATAGAATATTTCCCGAACCCTTCACTACATACCTACGAAGACAGACACAGACCGACAGACGAGAGGGAGAGGGAGAGGGAGAATGATCAGTAAATATGGAAGGTGAATGCCAACTGCTGTGCCAAAATAACAGCTCAGTGTTCCATCTACCTGGAGTTCAAATTTACTTTTTTTAAAAGTCTGTCTGGACTTCCTATAAGGCAGTTTTACATGTACACAGACACACAAACACAAATGAGATGAATTGTTCTCTGCTCCCGTCCAAAAAAAAGCACATTGTGAATTTGTGAGTCGTAAGGCTGCTTTGCTGCAGTGGCTGATGGGAGAGTGAAAGCAGCGGCGCCTGCGTCTGATCTCATCCTTCTGAAGGTGTTAGAAATCACGAGGTGAACCTTGCCTCTGCGCCAGCGCCGAACTCTGAGCTTCAAAGAGAAATGCACTGCTCGCAATAGGGCGACAAGTGGAGAGAATGGAAAACGAGAGAGAAGAGAGAGCTCACATCTCCGTCTGACATTCCCCGTACTCATCCATCTCCCCCGGATGGATCACAAAGCCCCCGCGCTCCCTCACTTCCTGCCCCACAGACAGAGCTCCGGACTGGGCTGGGGCCAGGACTACCCCCTCTGCCCTGGTGTCTACTGTTGGTTACCATGCAGCCTGGAGCTTTGGGTGGAGGGGGACCCAATCAAACCCAGATAGCAGTGCTGTAGAAGGGCCCCCAACAGGGAGGACTGGGCTGGTTGTAGTGGGTGTAGGCCAGGGGGAGCCGAGGGGTGGTTGTAGTGGGTGTAGGCCAGGGGGAGGAAAGAGCTGGTTGTAGTAGGTGTAGGCCAGAAGGAGCCGAGAGGTGGTTGTAGTGGGTGTAGGCCAGGGGGAGGAGAGGGCTGGTTGTAGTGGGTGTAGGCCAGGGGGAGGGGAGGGGTGGTTGTAGTGGGTGTAGGCCAGGGGGAGCCGAGGGCTGGTTGTAGTGGGTGTAGGCCAGGGGGAGCTGTAGTGGGTGTAGGCCAGGGGGAGCCGAGGGGTGGTTGTAGTGGGTGTAGGCCAGGGGGAGCACAGAGGTGGTTGTAGTGGGTGTAGGCCAGGGGGAGCCGAGGGCTGGTTGTAGTGGGTGTAGGCCAGGGGGAGCTGTAGTGGGTGTAGGCCAGGGGGAGCCGAGGGGTGGTTGTAGTGGGTGTAGGCCAGGGGGAGCACAGAGGTGGATGTTGGGTTGGTGTAGGCCAGAGGGAGCAGAGAGGGGGATGTTGGGTTGGTGTAGGCCAGGGGGAGCAGAGAGGTGGATGTTGGGTTGGTGTAGGCCAGGGGGAGCAGAGAGGGGGATGTTGGGTTGGTGTAGGCCAGGGGAGAAGATGGGTAAGAGATGTAGGGTTGTAAAACTGGAGCCAAGGTGTAGAGAAATGGAGGGATTCTACCTCAGCCTGGGAATTTTCCATCCTTCCCCATGGGCTTGCCATTTGAGTGGGGAGAAGAGCAGAACTAGCCCTCGTTCTGTAACCAATGACTTGTTAAAAAGGAAACAACCAATCCAATGAGCTGAATGATACACTTAAATGAGTGAGTGACAGAGTTAAGAGAAAACCGTGCAGCGGTCTAGAATGACGTCTGAGAGACAGAGGAGTGATCCAGGCAGCCATTTTATCTCCCAGAGTAGGGACGGAATCCAGAAAAGAGACGGTCTGCAATCGGGCAGAGCACACCTGGATCTGACGAACAAGCCCAGTTTAGCCCAGTATAACCACGCCCCAGTCAGACTGTGTTCCATGTTGAGGACGGCAGGCAGAGGCGCTGCCGGAGCCAGGCTAAATCAGACGGAGACGTGTGGCGGCAGAGGCCTTCCGCTCGGTCCCTTCAGGACATCCACAGACGCCAGAAGAAACGGAGAAGTCAGAGGGAGTAACATAAACCCTAGTGATTTAGAAGAAGAGGACTGAATTCTCATACAGAAAAAATAGGCTACGAAACAAACCATTATGTCCAGAGTTGGGGACATGATACGGTGTTCTGGGATAAGAGGTAGTCCTCTCAGGGAGGACACGTGACACTTCTGTAATGTCTGTGGTCCTCCACTGCTGAAGGGCTTTTTTTTACAGTAGAGCTTGTTTAAAGGCTGTTGGGGTTACCATGCTCCTTACAGAGACATCCCTTGCACGTCAGGACGACGACCCCAAGTAGACCCCCCCCTGCTGCGCACCCCGACGTATAACGTCAAACAAATTGACAACGGAAAGACTTTCCCACCGCGGCTATCAAAGTCTCACAACTTCTCAGACTTTATCACACACACACACACACACACACACACACGTCTGGATGGGAATAACAGCATGTCACTAACCTGTTCCAACACAAGCTCAAAACCAAATATATCTAAGCCCTTCCATTAAGCTGATACAAATCCTTGAGAGTTCGGAGGCCAGAACACCCTCCCACTGTATGGAGTTTGGTAACAATCCTGGAATGCACAGATGAGACTACTTGCCACTTTTTACGAGGAGCGGAGAGTAATACTGTCCGGGATATTGGACGGGCCAATAATCGTTCAAAAAGAATGCGTGTCTGCTGTTAGTACAAGACATTGCACGCCATATGCCAGAGTGTGTATTTCGCATAATGCTATATTGCAGAGCGGCTTTTAGAGTGCCTCGAAGTGTGTGTATCGTTTTTTTGTGATTGATAAGGCGCATGGTGTTTGTCGTGTGCACACGTACCCACGCCTGACCAAGCACGTGCGTTTGCCATTATGGGTAACTCTTTTGAACCCTGCCCTGACCCCAGCACCGCCTGGCTCTGACTAAACTACGCCCTCGGTGCCCTCTCCCACCCACGGTGCTCACAGATGACCAGGGGTCTGGCAGGCCAGGTTACCCTGTGCCCAGGGTCTCACGCACACCTTCTGTAGAGGAGAGACCTCGTGCCAGCCGCTAGCTAGACCCCCGTGCCAGCCAGCCAGCCAGCCAGCCGCCCTGGCAGTGCCAGACAGAGTCACACTCTGGTGACAACACCCCATACTGGAGTCTTTCACTGTGAAGAGAGAGAGAGAGAGAGAGATGGGTGAATGAGAGGTGGGGAAAGAGGATGAATGAGAGGCTGAAAGAGAACAGAAATGGCATCTGTCCATCCTGCTATACAGCGTATGTGGGAAACGTAACTTTTCAACATACTTTGAGGAAGTAAGCGTTTTTCCCACAGATAGAGTAATTCTGATCAAATGTCCCAGAGAACGTGTTTAACAAAAGTCTAACAAAGCAAACACACAGTGTCCGAAGGCTTGTTAACGGCCCCGGCTCAAACCACCTCAGAGGACACAAAGCCAACAGCTCCCCAACCATATCGACACGTAGAAAGATCTGTCTTTCTACTTCAGAAGAAGCTAGCACAGTACTGGCCTGAAGTTCTCTCTCTGAAGCACAACAGAGATCATCAGAACATGTGAGAAGGAGAAAGAGCAGGAGAGGGAGGGAGAGAAGAAAGGGATGAGCAGTAGTCCTGGGGTGGTCCTCATCCTCCACTTTCAGTGTGTGATGTGAGATCTTGTCTGGCTGTAGTTTCGGGGTCTTTGTTATAGAGGTCGACCGATTATGATTTTTCAACGCCGACACCGATTATTACCAAAAAACGGCAATACCGATGAAATCGGCTGATTTTATATATATATATATATATATATATATATATAGTTAAGAAGTTTTAGGTTGTAGTTATTATAGGAATTATAGGACTATTTCTCTCTATACCATTTGTATTTCATATACACCTTTGAATAATTCTTATAGGCACTATAGTATTGCCAGGCTAATCTTGGGAGTTGATAGGCTTGAAGTCATAAACAGCACTGTGCTTCAAGCATTGTGAAGAGCTGCTGGCAAACGCAGGAAAGTGCTGTTTGAATGAATGCTTACTTTGAATGCTTTTGTTAAATCATTCCCCGTTTGGCGAAGTAGGCTGTGATTCGATGATAAATGAACAGGCACCGCACTGATTATATGCTACGCAGGACAAGCTAGTTAAACTAGTAATATCATCAACCATGTGTAGTTAGCTAGTGATTATGTTAAGATTGATTGTTTTTTATAAGATAAGTTTAATGCTAGCTAGCAACTTACCTTGGCTCCTTGCTGCGCTCGCATAACAGGTGGTCAGCCTGCCACGCAGTCTCCTCGTGGATTGCAGCTGGGCATCCAAAAATGCAGATTACCGATTGTTTTGAAAAAAAAATTAAAAATCAGCCATGCCGATTAAATCGGTCGACCTCTACTTTGTTATTTAGGACTCACTCACACACTGCGAGGCCAGTTATGGAGTTCTGGACTCTGCCAATCACGAGAAGAGTTGACCCACCCTACAGGAAGAGCTCCGACTGCCTCGTCATACTTAGTCTGGAATGGCCAACACTAAACCCCAGTGACTTAGCCTGCAAGACATCACCTATACATAGAGAACCTTCCCTGGCCTTGATAGCAAAACGCTTGCTTACTGTAGCATTTCCTAGCATTTGATAGCCTAGCATAGAATTTCCTGGCCTGGCCTTGCCGCATGTCCTAGTTTGACATTAGTCTAGCACTGCACAAGACATGATTAACTCCCCACACAATTTGTGTTGGCTAGCAAGGGTGCTAAGGGGAAAGGAAAGGGACTGTGGTGAGCAAGGAAGGAAAACATCAGCCCAGTCTAGGCAAATAAAGGAAACGAGCGCACCGCTCACACATCACCAGAAGACGTTTGGTCATTCCAACGCTGACCCGTTCATGCCGCCACTAGACTGTGACTGCTGCTGGCGTCACATCCACACGCACACTGATAAATGAATTAGCGCCTTCAGAGAAGGATTATGAGCGGGCGAGCCCCTTGTGCGGCAGGAAACCACAATGCCAAAGAACACATGTAAAACACTCAGTGCGCACACAAACAGGCACGTAGAATCTCCATCCACCCCGGCCATGGTTGAGCAGAGAGGGGAGGGAAGTACTTCATCAACCAAGCGACTGCATGGAAAGACACCAGTCAACCTCACACTCATTCGCGCCAGACAGTAGGAACATTGACAGACGTTCACGGGACGTTCCTATAAGGATAAAACTAATCGCCCGTACCGTTTCCTCTGGGACAATGAGCTTCATCTCGACCGACCTAAAGCCTACAACAAAGGGAGATAGAGGAAGGAAGGACAGAGAAAGGCAGGGGAAGAGCTGGAGGCAGAGAACAGGCCTGTGCTTCAGAACTAGCACAGCAGCAATAATAACTAAACCACACAGCTCTATCTAGCACGGCTGTGAGGCATTTAGTATTGAAATAACATTTTTCAACATTTTTTACCAGGCTTCTCATTAAAAATAAACTCATGTTTGCTTTTCTCCCTTCAGAGAAAGAGAGAGAGAGAGAGAGAGAGAGAGAGAGAGAGAGAGAGAGAGAGAGAGAGAGAGAGAGCTGGGAGCCGAGAGAGAATCTAGAGATGTGTTGCAGCTGGGAAATTCCATGGTAAACGGAATTACACAAAAGTACGAAAATGTATGCACTCACTATTGTAAGTCACTCTGGATAAGTACACAGGCTAAATGTAGGCCGAGACTCAGATTTTTTTACTTAAAAAATGTACGCCAACAAAAAAGTGATTTCAACGCTTAGCAAACCATCCAACTTTGCATAAGGACGACTTTAAAACAATTTACACAGAACTGTGCAGGTGCACAGCAAAAAATCTCTCCGTTTATGCGACCAAGCTTCCCAAAAACGTTGTGATTTTGGCAACGAGGACCTTAATCGACATCCCCAGAGTCAGATGAACTCGGGGATACCATTGTTAATGTCTCTGCGTGAGGTTTTAAGGAAGTTGCTAACCAGCGTAACAGCTAACTAGCGTTAGCGCAGTGACTAGGGGTCTATGGGTATCTGCAAGCATGATACTGGGCCATGGCCTCAGTGGGCCTGCTCTGACTTGGGGCAAAGTCAAGGCCTTTTTACATAACAATGACAAACTATGTACACCTTCTCAAACACCTTCTCAAAAAGCAACTGTTTTGATTATGCAGGGGTTGTTGATTCTGCTCTGCGCAAGTCTAGCTATGGAAGATATTTCCCTAGTATTACATCATACACAACTGTAAAACTGGTGTTTCAATTGAAAAGCACCACTTTTGAAAGTTTGAAAAAAAATATTTTGGTTATTGGACTACAGTAAGAAGTGATTTTGCACCCGGTAACAGAATTACAGTAATGGCACTGCATAATGGGTCCCTGGTCTGTAGTATACAGAATTATTACTTTAAAGAAAAGCCACAATAGTGGACTTTGCATTTAGCCTTCAAAATAAAAGTCTGGCATAATTCTACTATTAATATTCATTTGCATCACTGTCAATGACATACTTTTATTTTGAAGGCAAACCGCAAATTCCACTATTGTGCCTAATCCTTATTGTGGCTAGCTTCACAACACATAACCCGGTCCGGTCGAGCATGAAGCTAGCTGGCCAGATGAAGCTAGCTGGCTGCTTATAAAGTTAGCTTTGGGCAACAGGGTTAAGTAGCTGGTTAGCTATTTATTTTCATGAACTGAAGTTCAATTTCGATAGGCGAACAACAACACTTAAAAGGATTCCTAAATCATTGCTAAGAATTAGTGGTGTAACGGACCGTAGCTGATCCGTACAGATCACCCCCCCACGGTTTGGCACGCATGTGAACCACGGATCAATTGTGAAGTTGAACCATCAGTGTGAAATACAGTTTTACTGCCGCCGTTACTTTTTAAAGTAATAATTCCCGAAATCTCGATGCAGAGGTGCAGTGAAAAGATAAAGAGATGCGTGCTGTGTTTTACTCGGAAGCCTGAAGGTTGGTTTGACTATTTCAAAAAGCAGTTGTGTGTACTGTTCACGTGAACGGGGCACGCTGAATCCCAACGAATCAATCCTGGATGCTCGCGTTGCAACAAGCCGAGAAGAAAAAAAGATCCGCGGAGGAGCTGAAGAACTGGAAAAGCCTCCCGCTTCATTTAAGTCTTGCGTACGGGAGCATTTTGGCTTCCCTGTCAAATATGATGACAGAAGAAGGGTGGTGGACAACACCATTACGGTTTGCAGGCATTGTGCCACAAGAAAGCTGTATGATCATGGAAATACATTGAGCGAGGCCACACATTTAAAGCGTCATCACCCTGGTGTGTCAGTGACGGGAGCCAACTCAGCCAAGAGACAACTTCTCACCGCGGCATTTAAGCAGCCCTTTGCTGCAGAATCAGACCGGGCTAAAACCATCACCAAATCTATTGGGATGTTTATCGCTGCAGACATGAGGCAGTACTCTGTTGTGGTACACAAAGGGTTTAAAAAATGCGGTGAAAGTGCTTCAACCACGCTGCGAAATCCCCTGGCGCACCCACTTCGGAATGAAGATCGTGCCAGGTCTTTATGAACAGGAAAATATCAAAATTGTCAACAAACTATCCCAAGACATCCTCTGTGGCCCTCACCTCAGACGGGTGGACCTCCAGGGCAACGGAAGGCTACGTGACTGACTGCTCACCACATCACAGAGGAGTGGGAAATGCGAAGTCCGGTGCTACAGACACGCCCCCTCTACGAAAGTCACACAGGCACAAATCTGCCACAGGTACTGCTAGGTGCAGTAGAAGAGTGGAAGCTAGAGGCGCCAAATAGCAATATCCCAACCACCACAGATAATGCCAAGAACCAAGTAAATGCAGTGGTAGAGGCTGGACTGGGGCCACAGATACCTTGCACATGTGATCAATTTAGCATCCCAAAGGGGAATCTCAGTGAACCAGATCTTCCGG
Organism: Oncorhynchus mykiss; assembly: GCF_057628025.1. NCBI lineage: Eukaryota > Metazoa > Chordata > Actinopteri > Salmoniformes > Salmonidae > Oncorhynchus > Oncorhynchus mykiss. Next base: position 40,329,035 of record NC_143025.1, read on the forward strand.
AAGGTGGTTTCCCTTTTCCACCGAAGCACAACAGCCGCTCATGTGCTTAAGACCAAACAATAAATGTTACAGCTACTGACCCACGAGCTCATACACGATGTCACAACAAGATGGAACTCCACTTATGACATGATGGAGCGCCATCTTGAGCAGCAGGCAGCTGTATACTCTGCAGGAGTACAGGAATGCCTCCATAGAGCGACTGCACGGGATCCAAAGGTTTGAGTCCCTGCCTGTACGAGTCCCTGTCTCACCTAGCCCCTGCCTGTACGAGTCCCTGTCTCACCTAGACCCTGCACTACACCGGAGGACATAGTCATCTCACCACTGAGACTGTGGCCACTGAAGAGAGAAAAAAAAGTGACTTAATAAATTGAATAAATACACTGCAGTCTAATCTTGGTCTATTGCTATTAGAATCTTCCATTTTTGAATTTGAATAATAATGGCTTTTATTAAATGTTCCTGCCACAATTATAGTTCTATGAAATATGAAAATAAATATTTAGTTAGTTTAATAGATCAAGTCATTTTTTTTCTGCAGGGTCAAGCCACCGAGCCGACAGGAGCAGACTGAGGCATCTCCTCCTCCAAAATAGTTTGGCAATGAAGGAGCTTTTCGGGGAGACCTTTGCGAGCAAGGATGCACGCAAGATGTTTGCCAACACCAAAGAGGAGGTTGCATCCTACAAGGCAGCAAGCAGCATTCCAGTGGATGGTGATCCACTGGCATGGTGAAAAAGCAATGAGTGTAAATTCCATCACATTGCCATGATGGAAAGACGCTACCTGGCAGTTCCTAGCGAGAGGTTGTTCTCCACGACAGGGGACATAGTGACTGCAAAGAGGTCTACCCTCTCCCCAGACAATGTAGACATCCTCATCTTTTTGAAAAATAATTTGAAGTTAAGCTCAGGTCTGCTTTTCCTTCTTTTTAAACTTTTTTTGTTGATGTGGACACAGGCTATTTTTTTCCATTCGCTGTTGTCCAAAGGAAGAAGGTATCATGCCTCATATTGCACTTTAAATTTAACAATTGAGTGTTGACCATTTTATTTCAAGATTTTATTTTAACTTTGAAAAATTCCGTGCTTTAAGTGTTCTTTAAGTAATAAACGGAAGGCGAAGTCTTCCTTTTTTATCGCTGATCTGAAAAATGATGATGATCTGTGACTCAAAACCACGATCCGATCTGAACCCCGAGTTGTGTGATCCGTTGCACCAAAAAGAATAATGAAAATGACTGCCGTTCCTACTGGCCATTGCTTTCAGGCTGGTTGTATTGGTGCTAGCTAGGTAGCAAGCTAAAGCTAGCTAGCTAGCTACTGCAGAAGTTGCGGTCAAACAAATGATGCTTTATTGACAACGCGGTAATGCAAAACACATTGTTCGTGGCCTGGTGTTGGTTTGCAGACTTTTCTGTACAGCTTTGACAGAGCTACTGTATCTATTTTGACACGCAAAAGACCCAAACGGCGTTCCATAGTATGTATGTCGTTAAGCTAATAGCAGTGACGCTATTACTGTGTAAATCCGGTAGGGGAACATCTGAAAAAAAGCGCACTTGGTAGTGTGTACCGGTGCTCGACCAGTCGGCGAAAGCCAACATCACACACGACAGAGAAGGGTTGATTGTCAAGGTCAATGAATTCCATTATCTTGGCTTTAATGGATTAGGTCTGGGAGTTGTCTTGCTGAAATGTTCTTACTCTTTCAAATCACTGCTTGCCTTGTTGACTGCTCGATCCACACACGGACAATGCAGGCTAGTTTAGGAATACTGTGTTGCACGTGCAGCACAAACTTTCACGTAGAGTCATTACATCATGTACGTTATATAGGTATGCACAGTAACTCTGACATTGTTTTTTGTAACATCAACGTTAAACTAGACATCGGGCCGATACCGACGTGGGCATTTTTAGCTAATATCGTCCGATTCCGATATGTTCACCGATATATCGTGCATCCCTAGATTTTTGGTATCGTTACATGGCAATGTTTCTTAAACTTTCTCCAAAAAAAGGTGTGACTATTAGTTGGCAGGGGTATTTACTTCACCATTACTGTGACTTCCTGGTAGATGTTTTCTAAGACCTCTTTTCAATCCGTTTGACCAGAAATCAAAGCTATTAGGTATGGACACCTTTTCAGATGGAAAATGGTATCTATGCCTTCATTTCCCCCCAAAAAGAGAGACTCTTAACTTCATTTGACATGCTTATATAAACCTCACCTTGGTGCTCATGGGTCTTTTTACATGGAAATGACCAGCTGTTGGTTTTGGCGCGAGTTGAAATGCCCAATGGAAGCACCGGGGTTCTGACAAACTCACTCACACCTAACCCTTTGTTTTAAACCCAAACAACAATGGCGTCTGGATGAAAGACTAAGACGTGCCAAATCCTGGTTTTAACCCAGCGGGTGCCAGACTCAGCTGAGATAACCAATGCAGGAGAAAAGGCAGAGGCAAATACAATACACTAACCATCGAGAGCTCACCGCACCAGACCCCATGGCCAAGGTCCTTCAACACTGGATTACCAGCTGAATGGAATGAGAACAGGAAAAACATCCGTGCAGTGTTTCACTACGTTCCAGGTAGCTAGAACACATTAGGGAACATTTACCCAAGGATAAAGCAACGCGAGGGGGAATTGGTGAATGATTTCACCACACACAAAGATGTGGTATGAGATGTGTGAACCGAAGCGAGCTGTTGTTGTGTCTACATGTGTCAAACACAGTCTACTGACAGCGAGCATACAGGGAAATCTCCCAAAATATGCAGTGTTCTCTCAGCTATTCAGCCACAATCATTATTGTGGGTACACTGTCATTGTGGATTTGTGTGAGAGAAAGTTGAGACAGATATTTTGGTTTTTCCATTGAGACCCCCACACACACCAGTGTTTTACCTTATTGTAAGCTCTGGGGTCATTGTATACATCAGGAGTGTGACGCTAAAGACAGGTGGCAAGCAGAATCAACAACCTCCGCATCATTCAAGAAGGTATTAACGTTCACAGTTACACTATAGCCACCGGGCGTCCGGCACGTCCCGCAACGCACTCGCGTTGCGTCACGTCCAATGGCAGTGTCCATGCTCAAGAATCACAGAGGTTCAATTCTCGATGGATGACGTGCACATTCCATCTTTGTTGTACATGGCGTCGACTATACACCACTGGTTGTTTTATCATTTATGAAATCAAGAAGCTACTACTAGCAAACTAGCTATATCGACTAGCCAAGTTCGCAATGTAAACAAAAGCAACTTGTGAAATCAGAGTATAATTTAATACAACCACTAGCAACAATTGAATGAGTACCCGCAAAGAAAAACTGGACCAAAGTTATTGTACTTACGCATTATTGATGAATAAGCTACAGTACAGGTAGGCTAAATAGAATAAAAGATGCTGTTCCACTCTCAAAAACACGCCTCCTGTAAAACAGCACATTGCGGCGCAATACAGTGGAGCTGAAGCGTTAGCCGTTATGTAAATGCACGCTGAAAAGTGCCTTGGCTCCAAGTTAGAGCAGGACCGCTGGACCCATGGCCCGGGCAGACAAAAGTCTGAGCCATTTGGGTAAAACAATGGGGTACATTTCTCAATGCAAATGCGCCGAAAGAGAACGCCCCAAGGACATCCGACACGTTTCTTGAATGCAAATCATGAAAGGGTTTCACACTGTGAGCAATAGAAAGAGGGGTCGAGACACAGGTGGGAGGAGAGACAGCAAGCCTGTGCTTCCATTCTGATGAGGCAGGAAACGTAAATGACAGCTAGCCTCTCATGTTGGAATACTCCATATGGCTTTTCCCCCTCACACTGCAAGGAACCAAAACACTAGGATAGAGGCCTCATTAAAAACACAAGAGACACATGCATGCACACTTTACAGCCCACCTGCATTTCCACAGTGTTCGGCATCTTTCTCCAAGCCTCCTTTACACACAGCATCTCCTTTCAGCAGTCGCCAGGGACCAGGAACTCACACAAGCTGTCCCCAAGGCTCTGCTAGAGGCGCGTTGGCACAGGACCAGCCAGCCAACCCGCCTTGGCACAGACAAAACACCTCAATTACCTCGACTAACCGGTACCCCCTGTATATAGCCTCGCTGTTGTTATTTTACTACTGCTCTTTAATTATTTGTTACTTTTATTTCTTTAGAGATATACAGTGGGGAGAACAAATATTTGATACACTGCCGATTTTGCAGGTTTTCCTACTTACAAAGCATGTAGAGGTCTGTAATGTTTTATCATAGGTACACTTCAACTGTGAAGTTTAGACGGAATCTAAAACAAAAATCCAGAAAATCACATTGTATGATTTAAGTAATTAATTTGCATTTTATTGCATGACATAATAAGTAAGAATTCTGCCAGTTTACCACAGCCTGGTGCTTAAAGACATCTTTTATTATTATTTATTTTTTTAAACAATATGACAAGTATAAATACAGTAAGGTACACACATTAAAAGGGTAAAAACAAACAACAGGGCATTCAAGGAGATCGTCTGATCGGGAATTTGTGATGGTATCACCATCCCCCCTTGCTTGAGGGACAAAATAGGAAATGCCCCCCACCCCCACCCATGTGTTTTGAGGATACCTGGACCACCTACTGAGATGTGCCTTTTGTTAAGTAAATCAGGTGATAAATGTGCTGAAAAGGAGACTGGTGGGGTTGGGGGGACTATAAATCATAGGGCTGGGCGGTATGACCACACTTTCACCAAGACAGGCATATCTACACCAAATCTCTTTTCTGCATCTAAATAAATCACACCTCTTACTCGTTGGGTCATAAACTTACACACACACACACACACACAGAGAGAGAAAGTCTCAACCCAGCAGATCGTAATGGGACACAAAGCGGCCAGCCCATACGTATTCTTCTGACAGCCATGTAATGTTGACATAGTAGCAGGAGGAAATGTACAGCCTGACGTTGAGCAGCGGGCCCGTTTGGTGCTGCTAATGCCCCTTTTGCCATACCCAACCAGCCAGTGAGTCAGTCCAGATAACATGACCCAGTCCTCGGCAGACAGAGCTCCGAGCTTAGAGACACTGATAGCCAAACACAGCTGCTGCTGCGTGTGTGTGTCTCTCTCTCTCACACCTGGTCTCCCCTCTCACTCAGAGCACCCAACACTACTCTATTACCCTTTTCAGAAAGAAGATGTGGTATATTACCTGTAAATAAATAAATCAATAAAATGGCCATGTTTATATGACCCCCTTTTAAACAGCTGGTTATTTACCACTTTCTTGTATGTGTACCCCCATCTATACATATCAGTGGGTAATTGGCACATTGGGAGGGGTGGCAGGTGTTAAACCAGTGGGACTGTTTTGCATTTTAAATTAGGAAGGTGCTAAACAATTGAAGTGTTCATTAATTTACTGTATAGAAGCGAGAACCATTCAGAACCCGATTCCTGTATTTTGGATACAGGGTGTGAAAATGCAGGAATCCTGAAGTATTTTAGAACCCTACCCCTTTATAACAAATAGCAGGTAAAAAGTTGCAGGCATGGTAAATTAGTGGAAACTTTGTCTGTGTATGAAAATGGTCTCTGACTCAGTGAGCTATTTCCCCCCCCCCCCCTCTCTCCTTTCTAAAAAAATAAAATAAAGACCACCACTCCTTTTATCCTTTCATCTGCCAAACAACATTGTGTTACAGCGAGACAAGTGGTCAGAGTTCAGCCAGGGTCACTTCCTATTTAAAGATACTCTTTGAAGAGGGTAGGGTTTCAGATGTTTTCAGAAGACGGGCAGGGACTCCACTGTCCTAGCTTCAGGGGGAAGCTGCTTCCACCATTGGGGTGCCAGGACAGAGAAGAGCTTGGACTGGGATGAGCGGGAGCTGCCCTCCTGTAGGGGTGGCAGGGCCAAGAGACCAGAGGTGGCAGAACAGCGTACTCTGGTTGGGGTGTAGGGTTTGAGCGTAGCCTGAAGCTAGAGAGAGGCAGTTCCTCTTGATGCTCCGTAAGAAAGTACCATGGTCTCACAGTGGACGTGAGCTTCGACTGGAAGGAAGCTAGTGGAGTGTGCGGAGGAGCAGGGTGACGTGGGAGAATTTGGAAAGGATGAACACCAGGCGGGCTGCAGCGTTCTGGATAAATTGCAGGGGTTTGATGGCACAAGCTGGGAGCCCAGCCAACAGCGAGTTGCGGTAGTCCAGGCGGGAGATGACAAGTCCAAACATCTCCTTTACTTCCCGTTTGCTGCTCATCAGCAGGGCCTGAACACCATCCAAGTCACTTCCACTATAAACACCGTGGGCCCGAGGACATTGAAAAAAAAAAAAGTCAAAAATCAGTTATGCCAAGATGGAAAGAACCAGTGTCTGGAATGCGTTTCATAGGACACTCGTTCTGCAACACCTTGCTACTCGCTAGCATTATCAACTAACACACAAAACGCAGCATGTCGTGTTCATCCCATGTTTCATGAGCTGAAATTAAAGATCCCAGAAATGTTCTATACGCATCTCTTTACGTCCCCGTTAGTGAGCCTCTCTCACTTGCCAAGATAATCCATCCACCTGAGAGAATGACATATCAAGGGAGCGAAATAAACACAACGATCATTACACAGGTGCAGCTTGTGCTGGCTACTAAAATGTGCCGTTTTGTCACAACACACCGTCAAGTTGATGTGAGTGAGCAAGTGGCACGCTGACTGCAGGAATGCTCACCAGAGCTGTTGCCAGAGAATTTTATGTTCATTTCTCTACCATAAGCTGCCACCATTGTTTTAGAGAATTTGGCAGCAAGTCCAACCGGGCCTCACAACCGCCAAGTGTAACCACGACAGCCCAGGACCTCCACATCCGGCATCGTCACCTTTGAGAGTCAGACCAGCCACCCGGAAAGCTGATGAAACTGTGGGTTTTGCACAAACGACAAATTCCTACACAAACTGTCAGAAACCGTCTGAGGGAAGCTCAACTGCGTGCTTGTCGTCCTCACCAGGATCTTGACCCGACTACAGTTTGGCGTCGTGACCGACTTCAGTGGCCAAATGCTTACTTTCGTTGACCACTTAAGTGTGCTCTTCACAGATTAATCCTGGTTTCAACTCTACCGGGCAGATGGTAGACAACGTGTGTGGCGTCGTGTGGGCGAGCAGGTTGCTGATGTCAACGTTGTAAACAGAGTGCCCCATGGTGGCGTGGGGTTATGGTATGGGCAGGCATAAGCTACAGACAACGAACACAATTGCATTTTATCAATGGCAATTTGAATGCACAGAGATACCGTGATGAGATCCTGAGGCCAAATGTCATGCCATTCATCCGGCGCCACCATCTCATGTTTCAGCATGAAAATGCACGGCCCCATGTCGCAAGGATCTGTACACAACTCCTGGAAGCTGAAAAGGTCCCACTTCTTCCATGGCCTGCATACTCACCGGAGATATCACCCATTGAGCATGTTTGGGAAGTAGCGGGACAACATTCCACAGGCCACAATCAACAGCCTGATCAACTCAATGCGAAGGAGATGTGCCGCGCACTGCATAAGGAAAATGGTGGTCAGACCAGATACTGACTGGTTTTCTGACCCACACTCCTCATTTTTTTTTTCCATGTATGTGCCCAACATAAGCATATCTGTATTCTGAGTCATGTGAAATCCATAGATTAAGGCCCTAATTCATTTATTTCAATTGACTTATTTCCTTATATGAACTGTAACTCAGTAAAACAGTTGAAATTGTTGCGTTTATATTTTCTGGGTCAGTGTATCTAGCTACCGTAACCAACACCAGGCACAGTCTCACGTTTGACAGCCCGGAGAACGTCTGATGTCATACATATCCCGCCCATCTGATTGTTGAACAACTTTACGGAAGCCTATTTTCACTGGAGTAGCTATTTTCCGACCAATGTGTGCATTGCACATCAAGGTTACTACCAAAGATGCACTGTGTTGTCTGGGGAATTCATTTCTGCATGGTACGCCGGAGTTTCTGCTCATTTACCATTCAATTGGTCTTCCTAAGGAGAGGACTCAGCCACGCAAAGCGAACTCGCCCAGTCATTTCCCAGAAAACACAGTGCCACCAAGTGTTAATAAGCAAAAGGGGACATGAATTGTTGACATAATTGTAATTCAAACCCTCAAGTCATGACAGACACTTACCAAATTACGTTTTGGACGAGACTGACATTAATACAAAAATTATCCCATTTACACTTTGTAGTCCATTTTGACTCAAGAAGTAACATTTCTGACTCATTATCAATGCCACACAGGCCATTTAAAAGCAGATAAGTTGGTTCTATGGGGCAGTTTAAATCTAAGACAACCTTTTTTCTGCCTGCCAACGTGACATTCTTGCGGTGCAGCTCCAAACTTACCATTAATATCAGCTAATGGTAATAGCTGATAGCAGCTAATAGCAGTCTGACTGAGCGATGGTAGGCACCAACAGGCTTGTAAGCATTCATTCAAACAGCACTTTTGTATGTTTTGCCAGCAGATCGTCGCTGTGCTTCAAGCATTGCGCTGTTTATGACTTCAAGCCTATCAACTCCCAAGATTAGGCTGGTTGGTGTAACTGATGTGAAATGGCTAGCTAGTTAGAGGGGTGCGCGCTAATAGCATTTCAAACGTCACTCGCTCTGAGACTTGGAGTAGTTGTTCCCCATGCTCTGCATGGGTAACGCTGATTCGAGGGTGGCTGTTGTCGATGTGTTCCTGGTTCGAGCCCAGGTAGGGGCGAGGAGAGAGATGAAAGCTATACTGTTACACTGGCAATACTAAAGTGCCTATAAGTACATCCAATAGTCAATTGTATATGAAATACAAATCGTATAGAGAGAAATAGTCCTATTATAACTACAACCTAAAACTTCTTACCTGGGAATATTGAAGGGAATATTGAAGGAACCACCAGCTTTCATATGTTCTCATGTTCTGAGCAAGGAACTTAAACATTAGCTTTTTTACATGGCACATATTGCACTTTTACTTTCTTCTCCAACACTTTGTTTTTGCATTATGTAAACCAAATTGAACATGTTTCATTATTTATTTGAGGCTAAATTGATTTTATTGATGTATTATATTAAGTTAAAATAAGTGTTAATTCAGTATTGTTGTAATTGTTATTATTACAAATATATTTTTAAAAATCGGCCGATTAATTGGTATCAGCTTTTTTTGGTCCTCCAATAATCGGTATCGGTTGAACACTTGAATAACGCAACGAAACCATATTACATTCTTGAATAATGCAACAATTCACAAGCATGTTCAGATAATTAAAGTGTTTATTTTCTCATTCATACAGGCATTAGCCTAGCTAAACGTAGCTTGCAAGACAATAACACTAGCTAGCCATGCTAGCTAATAATGTTACCATATCAAACCAACATTTATTTATAAAACGACTAACTAAGATTTCACCTTTCTTACAACTGTTAAATACATACTTCTATGTTTAGTGTTAGAGAAAATGTGCATATTTTCTAAAGGTCTCTCTTGAGCAAAACATCTGCCTCCATCGCTGTGAACTTCTCACAAAGCTCTAGCTCGGCTTCCTGAAATCGTTAGGAACTCGCCTTTGATCTCATATCAATCTATGACAAACAAAAAATGTTTTCCCGTTAAAAAAATTGATGATTATTTTTAATTAATGGCTATAAAAATGGATCTCTGGATGTGTTAGGGATGAAATCGCGGCTCTCCGGCTGCGTTACGATGTAAGGACTGCAGGCATGTGCTTTGTCAGTGGCTGTGGGGTAGGGTTCAGCCAGGAGTTAATGCACAGTCGGAAGACCGAATAAAATGCTAGGAGGGACATCCCAGCTTCAAGTGGTTTTACATTTCACATCCTACGTCACCAAAGAAAATGTTGAACCGGTACCAGAACCACACAGGTCCCCTCAACAGGGACTTGACATCTATTAAGATATGTCAACAATTTTAGAACGTAACAGCTTGTCACTGCAATTTCAGGTAAAACTCAATAAAACAAGTTTAAAATATTGTGAAACGGTCTATGCATTACAGCTGTTTGAAAATAATTGCTCCGTTAGTATTTTGTGCTTCATGAACGTTGAGCTATCGGGCTAACTGTCGGGCAAGTGGCATGCGACCTCCGGAGGTAGCGTTTGAGGCGTCGAAAATAGGCAAGTTCACATTACATCTCTCGATATTCTCCTTCAATTCGGGAGAACAGAGCCAAAGCTAGCGACTGACAACCAAACTTGGTCCCGTAACAGTAGGGGCTCCAACTCTCCCCTCATTGGGAATGCAAAGCCTCCTGAAGAAGGGTGAGAAAAGAACAGAAGAGGGGGAGGGGGGGGGATTCTCAAGAGCTAACAAACGTACAGGGGGTGCAGGAGGAGGGAGGAGGGAGGGTAGCCATTGATCTCCCTACTTCCCTCAACAGTGTGGCTGCTCCTCCCCATCCCCCATCCCCCGTTCCTTATTCTTTACCCCTTTCTTTTCTTTTGGGGGGGGGGGTTCAGTTCATTTTAGCCGAGCCCATTGTGGCGAGTGAAGGGGTGGTATGGAGAGGTCTCTGCCCCTGCTATACTGGGTCATGCGTGCTGGATCTACACACAGGGATCCCCCACCCCGAGACACACACACACAAAGACAGGCTACCATAAAGCTCCTTTTCTGAGAGCAAAAGAGAGAGAGAGAGATTGAGAGGAGAGTGTTAGGCTAACTGGATTGTGCCATTTCTTGCTACTGGCCACCTTAATACATTTCAGTTTCTGGGCCTAACTAACTGATCACCTGACGCTCGAAGGGAACATAGCTTTGATGGAACTGATTTTTTTAAAAATAAGGAAATTCAGGAATGTGAGGAGGCCAAAGCGGGTTTTCTATGAGTAAAGAAAAACAGAAATATAGCACAATGTTTTGGTCCATTTAAGTGAGGCAGTTGCAGAGGAACATTCCCTCCTGATTCTTAACTCCAGCATGGCACCCCAGGGGAAGGTTTGTACGAGATACCAGGAAGGTGGGAGAGAGAGGGGGAGGGGGAGGGGGGATAAGAGCAAAAACAGAAGAGGTAGTAGCGAGCTAACTTTTAAAACATTGAAAGACGATTTGGTCTGAAAGCACAAAAAATATATACTTTTACAAAAAAAAGGTATGCGGGAATCCCATCAGATAAATGATCTAGTCTACCACGCTGTAGCGTACCAACTGATTTAAACCCAGCAGCTGGCCCGGACCAGTCAACTCAGGCGGGAAAGAAAGGAGATCAACTCTGTGGTCATACTGTAACTCACTCCTTTTGTCCAGACCAGATGACAGAATGTCCCAAAATGGCACCCTATTCCCTTTATAGTGCACTACTTTTTGAAAAGGGCCCACAGGGGCCTATATAGTGTGACATTTGGAAAACAGACGTATTCTGGAGACTGGACCGTCAATCCTTCATCTCGAACAATGCTGTTCACCATTTTATTCATTCCTGGCCTTGGTGAGTAGAGATGGGGGGGGGGGGGGGGGGGGGGTTAAAAGGGGCTGAAACAAGGGGATTGAGTATCTCACTGCCTGGAGCAAGGCTGAAACACAAGCAACTCACATGTATTGAAAATGTTGCCATGGCTAGTCTCCTGCAATATTGGAAGTGAAGGAGCATACTGCTTCAGAACTGAGCTATTTCAAACGTTTCTTCTTGACAACCAAACATTTTTACAACCACATTAAAATTGCTCCAATAAGTAAACAAGACCGGTCCCTGGTCCCAAAACCTTGCCTATGAACAAATGCAATGTGGAATCGTAAACAACTGCTTAAACGTTAAAAAAAATATTTCAAAAATGGAATATGAAGGAAGACTTCTGTACAATGACAGAGAGCCCATAAACCGAAAAGGAAGATCACCCAGTAACAACGTTCTAGATCTTTTGAACAAACAGAACACAGCTTTTAAGAGGCGAGGTCAGTGGGAGTTCAGGCACTGGAACAAAGGAGTAGCAGCTCACCCTGTCAGAGAAACATGTGCATGGGAGTAAAGTAGCCGGGGGGGGGGCAACAGCCGGAGGCCCCACCACAGAGACCCAGCCACTCTACCCCAGCACGGTTACGAGTGATGGATGTGAAAGCCAGGGTCGGTAACCGCCACATCTACTGATGTAGATGAAGCCATCTTTCTGAGTGTACTTGTAGCCTAGCACTGGGTTGTAGCCTAGCACTGGGTTGTGTGCCTCCGAAAGAGTCAATAGCAACCTAAGCTATTACAAGAGGAGCATAGCCAGCTTTGAAGCTGCTCTGCAGAGAAACATCAGGAATTATGAATATTTCGGTGCCTTTTATTGTTTGTCTTTTGGGAGAGAGGAAGAGAGTGAGGAGAGATAGGATGTGTCTAATAATGCATTCCCTACGGTCTGCTTAGGTCGCTAGGCCTAACTGGAACTAAAGCCTATACTGTAGGCCTGGGTCTGTGTTTTTTATTGATAAAATTGTTTAACCTTATTTAACTAGGCAAGTCAGTTAAGAACAAATTCGTATTTACAATGATGGCCTAGGAACAGTGGGTTAACTGCCTTGTTCAGGGGCAGAACGACAGATTTTATAACCTTGTCAGCTCTGTGATTCGATCTTGCAACCTTTCGGTTAATAGTCCAATGCTCTAACCACTAGGCTACCTGCCGGTGTGTCTCGACAGCTGAGAGAGAATACACCCACTAGCGCAGTGGCCACCAACCTTTACTGGGTCAACATCACCTAGCAAGCAGAGATGTTCTGCTCAGAATATGTATTTATTCTTAAACATGACTTTATTTTTTTTTTTTTACATTAACCTATTAAAAACTTTTCTGTAGGAATGAGGTTTGGGCACTAGGCCTAATACATTACCACAGCATACCGGCTATATGCTTGGCCCGCCAATATTGTTCTAAGACCATATCATATTTCAAAACTTGAGCTTTGATAACAAAATAGATCAGTTCGTGTAGCACTTGGGAGGCACAGCTGAACACAAATGTAAATAATTTGCTTTTTTATTTTACTGGATCAAATCATGTCTGTGATCTTCGGGCCGGAGTTCTAGAAATATACCTGAGTTCCCAGTTGCTTTGAACACAGCATTAGTCTGAGCGGGGGGAGGCAGAGAGCAGCAGAGGGTCTAGCTCTCACGGTCCCTGCTCTCTCCTTTCCTCCTGTGAGACTGACCAGAGAGGGGACATTGTCCTCCACCTGATGCCGAAACTCAATTCACACTGCATCCCCCTCAGGCACAAATTCATGTTGTTCCTATGACGAGAGAAGTTAAATATTCCTTCATATTAAAATAGACACGATGAGCTGCTAATATTAAAATGCAGGCCTATCGATACACTTGGCTACTCATTCATTCCAGCTGCAGCGCGAGTGGAAGTAGGGAGAAGTGTGTTTTATGTTTAGGAAAAGTGTTGAATAGAAACCGTGTTGACAGTGCTGAATAAAATCTTCAACATGAACTCACTCAAAGACAGCATCACATTGCCGTATTCTTTGACAGACTCTCTGGTCATCGTTTAAAAAAAAGTTATGATATGTCAAGTAGGCTAGTATCAAACTTAGCTGGAGCCGGGGTAGTGGAAGCTGTAGGCATGGTGATTTGAGCTCTCCGTTTGAGCCACAGCCAGGTAGCAGGAGTTTGCAAATGACATGGTTCAAAATGGGAACACTTTGCCTATCCAGCGCGCGGGGTTTCTGAATCAAGTGCACCTACAGCCAACGGCGCAACAAAAAAAAGTTTTTAAAAAAAAGGGAGCACAAGCTTTTCTACAGAAATGTTTGGCGACTGACGAGGAACGCCTTGAAGATCGACCAGTCGATCGCCCGGTTGGTGATCACTGCACTAGTGTAGAAAAATATCAACCACAACATCTGTTTGTTTAACTTTAGATTTTAAAACCAGCTAAAAATTGGGTCAACATTTATTCATTCAAAATTATAACCATTTCTACCACTGAATGCCCTAAAAACGCTTGCAGAGGTAGGGCTACTCACTCATCACCAAAGCTCCTCTCCACAGAAGCACTTGATTATCTACGCATTAAGTTACAAACACGATTGAGAACATAGGGTTGTCTGTGCTACCAGGCTCCCCTTGATAATTGAATAACTCACTGACAGATTGCATCAATTTGACCCATTGACTCAAAAGACCATGACAGGGCAGTGGCACACATCAAATTACAAACAAGACCAGGGTTTGGGGATGGGGTTTGGTTGGTGTTGCATTACATCCACAGATTTGGAGGTTAAGAGGACAAAGTGAGGTTGTTGGTCCATTTAAAGAGCAGCAAAAATGGACTGGCCTAAACCTCTGTTAGAAACCACACCATGAGCACAGGAATTTTGTCAGGTTTATCAGATTATATTGTGAATCTTGTCTTTTTTTCCCCTGTGATATTCCCCCTGGCTTCGCCATGGCTGGAAAACCTCATCCTGGCCACAGCATATGGAAAATCCCAGGTAGCATTGCTCGAGACCGTTCTACACACCTGGAGCAACAGGCCCGGGCCAGACCGTGTCTGACTAAGCAGCAACACACAGGTGTCAGGGCAGAGAGCTACCATCCCATAGCCACATCTCGGGATTTATTTACATGGGCAGATTACTGTTTTGACTGGATTCACATCACCTAGCTGTGTGGTCAAAGAGGTCTGACCAAACACAGATTTATATCAAAGCAACAGCTGAATTAAATGAGAAATGAGCTAAAATGCCAAGTTAAGATTTTTTACAGCTTGTAAAATAATATGAGTCAACCTAGAATGTTGCATTTTTTTTTAAATATATATTTTTTTAAAGGGAAACGATAAAAATACATTTTTGGCATGAAAAGTTTCTGTGGGATAAATCAGAAACAAACAGACCTCAGCCTCAAAGCAGAAGACAGAATATGAGCTTTCATTCAGTCCACTCATTAGAATTACACCACAGCAAAGGCAGGAGTATTTAAAGACATCAAACGTAAAATCAAATGGATAATGTGATATTGTGAAGCCAATATGAAAGAGAGAGAGAGATAGAGAGAGAGAGAGAGAGAGAAAGAGAGAGAAAGAGAGAGAAAGAGAGAGAAAGAGAGAGAGAGAAAGAGAGAGAAAAAGAGAGAGAAAGAGAGAAAAAGAGAGAGAGAAAAAGAGAGAGAGAAAAAGAGAGAAAGAGAAACAGAGTGAACAAAACAAAAACAGATAGAATGAGAGAGAGAAATCGTGACAAAGGAGGCTCCGGGGATCAGAGCAGGCCTGAAAGCTGGGTCTCAGTGGTAGGATGAAGAGCAGTGGGGAGATGAAACACAATTTGGGCCGGGCCCCCTACTGACCAGAACTATGGGGCCTGCCTCTGAAGTAACCCCCTGCATCACCACCGTCACCACATGTCTCACAGCCACCACTGTAGTATAGTCGGTTAGCCATTTGTTGATCAAGAGACACTACCTTCAAAATTAACAATACAAAACAGTGTTTCCCATTACAGAAGTAGTCTGGGTTATATTTCAAATAACACAGATTCATTTTCTGGGATATTTAGAAAGGTTTATAAAAAAATTAAGTATCAATCTGTAATGGCATGCTATTGTGTATAATACACTTTGTATTTACACAATAACTACACAGTCCACAAAATGTGGAAGCAAAATTAAGGTAGCCTAGTAATTTCAATCCCATCTATAATTCAAATGTACAACTATCAAATAAACAACCCATCGAATTACTGGTGTTCTCATCATAGCCTACCATCAGGCAAAGAGAAAATAAGTATAGGCCGAACAATTCGTTTAAAAAAAAGAAAAATCCGGCTAAAATATATTGTTTTTTTATTCAAATTAACGGCATATCGAATGGATTCATATGTAGCAGTGTCATACTATTCATTAGAATAGGAGCCGTGGTGACAGGAGGGGGAAATGTGAAACCAGTGTTTGAAGTTCAAAGAAACCCTCTTCCTCCCCTCTCCATTCACACACCAATTTGAGTGTTTTATGTTATAGGCCGCCAAAAACATGTCACGTCAATAACAAGGTTCTGAGAAGATAATGCGGCTAACCAACATTGAAATCCTGCCAGCAAACCACGTTATCAGAAGAATCGATCCTCTGACCCCTTCAATTAATCCTTCCTGTAAGCGATAAAGGTCCAGATAATGTGTCCCAAAACCAACTACTTCGAGGCGCTGTTCCTGTTGTTACACAGCAACACTGTCAATATCCTTCAAAGAGAAAAGCCTTTCTGAATGGTTGCTACTGAGCCATTCAAAAGGCAAATATACCGCCAGCTAAGAAAGAACGCGGCTGTAATATATATAGTTTTGACCGTACATGAATTACATTTCTGACAACAAAGTTACAATAGTGTAGCCCTGCAACAACGTAGCAACTAAAGATAATGCAAAAAAATAATTCGCCGATTGTAGATTGCAAATGAACCGATTCATGATACAATGCGCAATGAGGACCACATACTTTTTTTTATATACAAATATATATAGATATATTTGTATGTTGTCGAATTATTATTTTTTTTTTTATGTCGAATGTTGACATTAATCGAAACAGAAAATTGGGGTTACCTGCATGGTGAAGACTCCAAGCTCCTGCGAGGACAGTTTTTTCATTTGTACGGCTAAAACTTGTGCCTCCTCCAAGATCGAAAACTCCGTTTCAGCGCCACAAAATCCACAACATAGAAGCGACAATACTGCCACAGAGCTCCAAAAAACAGCCATGAAGTTACACCAGTGGAGTCTCGAGTTCTTATTCCAAACCGTGGATGGAATTCGTGTTAAAATCACGGATCCTTCTCCCCTTACTCGCCTCGCCATATGATGGCTGGTGTAGTAGTCGAATAGGAAACTGGAAATTCGTGAGGAAAAACTTCAAGGGAACTATTTCACAACTTCGTAGCTATATACCTGGCCTTAATTTCAAGACGAAATTCCTCGACTTTAAACGACGACATCAATTCATATTTTGGAAATCCACGAAGGTAGGAGAATACAATCCCTAAAAGCGCTGATAGATTTCTGTCCATAGATCCTACTCACTCCGCACCAACTCCAGTAAAGCGTAAGCCCCAGAATCACAATGGGGGTGAAAGTAGGAGTACGGGAGCAAAACAACGGCATGGCGCTTGAGTTGGGAATGGATTGGGATTATATTTGGAGAACGATCTCCCAAAAACAATATGCTGGACATGTGATCTACCAATAGTTGCTGTACATCTGTAGAATCAACTTAATATGTTATTATTAAACAACAAACCACAGTATAGACAAACACTGTGGAATATCGTTTTAATTTAAATGTTCATCAAGCAAATATAAATTACATAGGGCTAAAGCACTTTTTTTACGTGCTTTAGGTTGACTGCTATGTTACTGCAGTAATGGTGGATAGTGTAGTCTTTTGACGGCAGAAAAATAAGAATCTCTAAAGTCGTCCCAGGTGAGGGAGGACCAACTGGCTGCGCAGGAGCCTTACCTAGTCGGTCTGGAACTCACCAAAAGGCTCCATTTCTCATTTGTGAAATTGAAACTAGCCAGTAAAACCAGGACCGGAGTCTCCCATAGAACATACTGTCTTCAGTGTTCATAATGTCAAGCAAGTAAAACCGGGGCCGGAGTCTCCCATAAGAACATACTGTCTTCGGTGTCCATAATGTAATTCACAGAACAGACACACCGGGTTCTAGGCTACTCCAAATACTATACTGTATGTCATTTAAATGATCTATGTGTTTTATTCTATGCATGTAACTGAGATCTGATAATAAGATGTGACTGTGTTTGGAAGAATATGAGTTTGTAATGACTGTAAAGTCCTGCTCAGAGTTATATACATTTCATGTGATTCTTTAGAAGGGCTACCACATACCTACTTCCATCCAGTTGTTGACCACCAATCAGCAACCGCCTTTAAAAAGGGCCTTGCTCTGTTCCAAGCCCTGATTGGAGAATAGTACACATGAGTGTAAAGTCGTGTTCCCCTGCTTAGACGTTGCTGACACATGCCAAATCGTACAATACCTGGATAGGTATTTTGCGTATCAGCTAACCTCATCCTATGTTATATCAATTTGGTGCCCGACTGGCGACTGCACAGTCATGGCGTGTCACGCAACCATTGGTTGATGCATGCAACGTCTGAGCTGGGGAACGCAACTTAACTATGACCCAGCTGAGGTCTTTTGGGGTATTCATGTGCTCATGGAAAGTAAGAAACTGAGAAATGGGAAATCCTAAGATCGAATTGTGTTCAAGTGCTTTTGAAGTCGGCCAGTTCTTCAATTCCAGTCCCATATTGCTAATGTGGGACTGGAATGTGATGTTTATATGTGTATAGGACTTTTATTGTGACATGCAACCATACCTGTATTCTAATTGGCTCCTGTATTAGAGCGAGGGCTTCTTGGTAGAAGATCAGTCAGAGCCGCCATGATGTAGTGTGTGGAGGTGTCGCCATTGCCTCTCCCCTTATTTATTTATTTTATATCCCCTTATGAGTTATGCAGAGTCTCATCATTAAAGTTTGCAGTTTAATACACTGATGGCGCATTGTCAGCTTCTTCAACTACAAGACCTATAACCAATGGCCTTAAAGTAAATTAATGGTAAATCTGGACTGAGCTCTGCATTTGCCACATTTACTGCGATGTGGCTTCTGCAGAAGTCAGGGCATTCATACTTCTTGCGCTTCGTAGAGCTGTTGTGAAGGAAGTTGTCAAAGAAGGGAGTTTGTGTTTTAGTGCCCTCAACCAATCATGTTAATGCAGAGCTATATGGCGCTATACGGAGCCCTCTGCAATTGTTACAAAATTTGGGAGGCGCACAGCGATGAGGTACCGAGCTAGGTTTGAGCTCCGCAATTGCGTACAATTCCATACAGAGTCTCTGGACAGCATTGCTGGATCAAGCATAAATCGGCTATAACACTAGTAAAGTTAGTTAGTGTGCTTACCATTGACAAAAGGTCAAACTAGCTCCACATTATCCATATTGATAAGTGTGTAATTGTCAAAAACAGATTTGTGGTCATCTTTTGGTTAAGAAGGTGAAAGGTCAGTGGTGAAACGTCACAACTCGGCAACTTGGGTAACAGGATTGTCTCTGAGTTTCCCACTTGGAATTACGACTTGGAGGGTCATCCAACTGAAACTTCCCAGTCAAAACTCCGAGCACCCGATTAGCCTCCTCCCTGTCATTACTGTTTCTTTGCATAATGTATTTTCAACAATGAAGCCATGTCTTAACCAGGATTTTACTTTAGGCTACTTTATTACATTTAATCAGCATTTCTGTAAATATGCCAGATTAATAAACCTGCCGGCTAATTTTCAACTCTAGTCTCCTCTTTTGACCTTTAATCTGGAAGATAAAAAGTAACACTGACCAGGACTGGGTAGCTGGCGCAAATATGGTGGATACTCTATCTATAAGTCTCCAACATTTTGCTCATGTACAGTAGCTACCAACTATGGTCAGAGGTAATGAGGGAGGGGAGGACGTTTTTCACTCTATCCGGATATACACTCTTAGAAAAAAAAGTTGCAATCTAGAACCTTAAACAGTTCTTCAGCTGTCCCCATAGGAGAACCTGTTGTGGAATGTTCTGATCAAGTGAGAGAGACTTTGTCATTTCTTCAAACAATCATTTTTATTCAATATCGATTAATTATTGCAATAATGAGGCTGGTCGACCCCACACCCTTGAGTGTTGGACCGAGTAACCTAACCTTTACACAAATGCAGAGTACTATATATAGCTGACACTAAAAATGCTTAGTCGTGATTGGTTCCACTCATCCCATGCAGATTGGGGCATCATAAGCCACTCTGGGTTCATCCGGTCGTTATCTGCACGGGGTTGTTGTCTTAACCCCACCCTGATTTAGTTTCCCAGATGATTTTGAGACAATGAGGGATTGATCTACTGCTAAACTATCCCTAGTAACACACATTCTTGTCTATGTAATGCAGTCTTTAACTCATTTGTCAGCTCAAGCCATTTCTGGTGACCATATGCCCAGATTAGCTGCAGGGAACTAGAGTGGAGACCATAAAAACACACACTAGTAGGACAGAAATGTCTTACTATTAGTTAAGTATGAATTGTTAACCATTAATAATCAAATAAATCAGGTAAATAAGTAATTTTCCTCTCACAAACCCTTTTGAAGAACCCTTTTGGTTCCAGGTAGAAACCTTTTCCACAGAGGGTTCTACATGGAACCCAAAATAGTTCTACCTGGAACCAAAACGGGTTCTACTGTAGCTGCAATCCTATAGAGATGGCCAAAGAACCCTTTTGGACCACTTTTTTTCTACGAGTGTAGCCTGGAACTAGCCTCTCTCCCATTCCCAGTGATCTGATTAGTGTTTGCCTGCCCCGGAGAAGTAAAGAAGTCCCAACCCCAGCCTCAGTCCCAGCCCCACTCCTCAGAGCCTGCTGTGGGAGGGCCAGAGCCGGAGCCAGGGGAGTCAGCCGGTGGGCAGATGGAGAGCACAGACACGCAGCATGAATGAGACGTCTGTTTGTGTGTCCTTGGCCTGAGAACCTGTCAGATGTTTTCATAGTCGTAAAAGATGCTTTTAGACACTTCTAAACAGAAGGATGTTTGCTGAAGAAGGGTCAAATATATGCACAGTGCATAAAAGCGTACATTTTAACAGTAAACAAACCATGGCGGAATATCTGTCCATTTTAACAAAGGCAGTACAGGAAAACATTTCTCCTCTCCTCGTCCTCCTCTCCTCTCCTCATGTGTCCAGGCCACAGTGAGGAGACCTCATCTGAGCTTTAATGTCAAGGAGAGGTGTTTATTAATGGAGAGGATTAGAACAGTCAGACAGCTCTCTGCTTCACACCTGCATAGGGAGAGTGCTACAGGTGTATTCTCAGTGGGTGTGTGTGTGTGTGTGTGTGTGTGTGTGCATACGTTAATGAGACAATTGATAGCTACTACATTCAAAGTAGTTGTATTAGTTTTAAGGGTAATATAAACAAAATAACTGTGGTGCGCATTAATGTTATAAGTGTATGGTTCAAATTATCGCGATAAATCACTACATTTATCGTGATATGGATTTTGGTCCATATCGCCCGGCTCTAGCGTGCGTGCAGGCCCACGTGTCTGGGTTCCTATGAGCATGTGTATGCATCCCATGCCTGACTTTGCACTTCATAAATTGGCAGTCAGCACTTGAAACGATATCAAAGCGTTCTTACCGCCTCCTGTTTGGTAAAAACCTGAGGGATTGGTCTGGAGAAACGTGACCACTCTCAAATTCATAGACATAGCTATGGATGGCCTGATCATCCATCATATCAAAATGAACGTGTTAACCTTGTTTTGAGGCTATGGGCTATATTCTAACGCATTGGTAAATGTCACCGGGGGTGTGTCAGAAATATCTTTGCTATTTTCACAACCAGAATTATGGGTGCAGTAGCTGGCGGAAACGCCAAAGGCCTGGGGTTTTGATGAAGTTTGTTAAATAGCCTGCCCCATATTTGCTAAATACTTAGAACATGTTTGCAGTCCACATTGTTCTCGTTGCACTGCTTCAATATGAACGTACATTGTTAAACATAGGCTATAGCGTTCATACTGATATAGGAGCTAGGCTTCCTGTAAATTGCAATCTGCACATGGACATGTCAATCGTAGTCAATAAGCAAGATTAAATTCACTAGGCTATTGATAAGGCCTAAAAAGACAGTGAATAATTCCAATCAAATTCTAATAAAAACAAAATCACTTGTTTTAGATAGGCTATGCCTAAATGCAGTTACATGTACCATAATTGCGTATAATACAGACAAGGCAACTTAGACTATGGAGGGTTTTACGCACATCCAAACTTTTCACAGGAGCTGGATAAAGATCCAGAATAAAGACAAAGGGGGAATGTACACTCCGCGTTATAGCCTACTGCTCGCAAAAGTAACGCTTTATAAACATCATGGAACCATCTTACAGATCATATTTGCACTTCTCCAGATATGGCAGATGATATTGCATTGCATACGAGCCATGTACGTTCTCATCACAAACCCATGGGCAGTGAATCTTTCTCATAAGTTTGATTGTTTTCCGTAAAATTGGATTTAAACCCAATCTGTTTTTTTCCACAACAATATTTCTACGCATGATGGTCATAAATTGCATTTCTCGTTCCATGAGCATAAGGCAGGCAATGTAGGGCTAAGTGTTCTTCAGCAGGAGGCATGGATGTTTGTCCTATCCATTGAATATAGTTTATTAAATAGTAGGGTCTAGATTAAAAGCGAAACAAGAAGCTCTCGTCGTTGATAAACTATATAGTGATAACCAGTTGTTCAGAGACACAAAGACTACTCCATGGTTATTTTAAAAATGAAAACGTTTTCATAGATGAGGAAAATAAACACAATTCTAGCCCGGTTATGGATTGTAATAATACAATAAAAAATATAGCTTTTCTATATATCTTCACATATAACTAATTGAACACACAAGCACTAATTCAACATAGTGAAGATAAAAACTAAGTAAACAGAAAGCACAGTATGTGTGGATGGTGTGGTGTGTGTTTATTTTGATTTGTTATCTTTGTAAGTTGAGTGAGTGAGTAATGAAATGGTTGCATATCCCAGAGCCAATGTATTGCTGTGGGCCGGGGTATGAG
Organism: Oncorhynchus mykiss; assembly: GCF_057628025.1. NCBI lineage: Eukaryota > Metazoa > Chordata > Actinopteri > Salmoniformes > Salmonidae > Oncorhynchus > Oncorhynchus mykiss. Next base: position 40,351,697 of record NC_143025.1, read on the forward strand.
AGGGCTTTCAATGTTGTTCAGATGATGGATATACTTTTATAATGAATTATACGTCTTGTTTATTTATTGTCCTATCGTGGTGGAAGAGTTTTAAAATAGATGATACATTTGATTTGTTATTGTCCTATCATGGGGAACTACATTTTTAAAATAAATTACATCTCATTTTTTATTTATGATCCTATTTTAATGGTACGGTCCATGACCCTATACCCTGGACACCCACCTGAATGACCCAGATACTCAGGAGAAGTCCCTAACTGTTTTATGTGCATGTGGTAAGCGATTACAGGCCTCTCTCATCTTCTTAAGTTGGAGAACTTTCACAATTGGTGGCTGACTAAATACTTTTTTGCCCCACTGTATATAGACACTCAATCATCATGTTACTTTTTAATGGTACATTTACAAACATATATTTTGATAAAAATAATTGAAAGTTGTGTCTCATTATGATAGGTGGTGAAATAAGTATAGCCAGTTACAATTGTAAGGGCCTAGCAGATAATAAGAAAAGACAATCAGTATTTACCTGGCTAAAAGAGAATGAATATAATATATATTGTTTACAGGAAACCCATTCAACAGTTTTAGATGAAGTTTTGTGGAAAAAGAACTGGGGGGCGAAATATATTTCTCCCAGGGGTAAAGAAATTCAAAAGGGTTGATGATATTAATTAACAGTAATTTTGATCCAAATGTGCAAATTGTCCAAACAGATCCTCAAGGTAGATGGATTACTGGACAATAAACAGATATGGCTTATTAACCTATACGGTCCAAATAATGATGATCCAAGCTTCTTTGAAAATATATATAAGAATTTATCAACTCTACAAGCAACACTAGACTCTATTATTATGGTGGGAGATCATGTCATGGATATATTGGAATTGGTGGATATATGGAGACTTAAATATCCTGACCTAGTGAGATATACAGTGCCTTGCGAAAGTATTCGGCCCCCTTGAACTTTGCGACCTTTTGCCACATTTCAGGCTTCAAACATAAAGATATAAAACTGTATTTTTTTGTGAAGAATCAACAACAAGTGGGACACAATCATGAAGTGGAACGACATTTATTGGATATTTCAAACTTTTTTAACAAATCAAAAACTGAAAAATTGGGCGTGCAAAATTATTCAGCCCCTTTACTTTCAGTGCAGCAAACTCTCTCCAGAAGTTCAGTGAGGATCTCTGAATGATCCAATGTTGACCTAAATGACTAATGAGAATAAATACAATCCACCTGTGTGTAATCAAGTCTCCGTATAAATGCACCTGCACTGTGATAGTCTCAGAGGTCCGTTAAAAGCGCAGAGAGCATCATGAAGAACAAGAAACACACCAGGCAGGTCCGAGATACTGTTGTGAAGAAGTTTAAAGCCGGATTTGGATACAAAAAGATTTCCCAAGCTTTAAACATCCCAAGGAGCACTGTGCAAGCGATAATATTGAAATGGAAGGAGTCTCAGACCACTGCAAATCTACCAAGACCTGGCCGTCCCTCTAAACTTTCAGCTCATACAAGGAGAAGACTGATCAGAGATGCAGCCAAGAGGCCCATGATCACTCTGGAGAGATCTAGAGCTGAGGTGGGAGACTCTGTCCATAGGACAACAATCAGTCGTATATTGCACAAATCTGGCCTTTATGGAAGAGTGGCAAGAAGAAAGCCATTTCTTAAAGATATCCATAAAAAGTGTCATTTAAAGTTTGCCAAAAGACACCTGGGAGACACACCAAACATGTGGAAGAAGGTGCTCTGGTCAGATGAAACCAAAATTGAACTTTTTGGCAACAATGTTTGGCGTAAAAGCAACACAGCTGAACACACCATCCCCACTGTCAAACATGGTGGTGGCAGCATCATGGTTTGGGCCTGCTTTTCTTCAGCAGGGACAGGGAAGATGGTTAAAATTGATGGGAAGATGGATGGAGCCAAATACAGGACCATTCTGGAAGAAAACCTGATGGAGTCTGCAAAAGACCTGAGACTGGGACGGAGATTTGTCTTCCAACAAGACAATGATCCAAAACATAAAGCAAAATCTACAATGGAATGGTTCAAAAATAAACATATCCAGGTGTTAGAATGGCCAAGTCAAAGTCCAGACCTGAATCCAATTGAGAATCTGTGGAAAGAACTGAAAACTGCTGTTCACAAATGCTCTCCATCCAACCTCACTGAGCTCAAGCTGTTTTGCAAGGAGGAATGGGAAAAAATTTCAGTCTCTCGATGTGCAAAACTGATAGAGACATACCCCAAACGACTTACAGCTGTAATCGCAGCAAAAGGTGGCACTACAAAGTATTAACTTAAGGGGGCTGAATAATTTTGCACGCCCAATTTTTCAGTTTTTGATTTGTTAAAAAAGTTTGAAATATCCAATAAATGTTGTTCCACTTCATGATTGTGTCCCACTTGTTGTTCATTCTTCACAAAAAAATACAGTTTTATATCTTTATGTTTGAAGCCTGAAATGTGGCAAAAGGTCGCAAAGTTCAAGGGGGCCGAATACTTTCGCAAGGCACTGTACATGGTGGAGGCTTAATCAAGCTAGTCGCCTTGACTACTTTCTTATACCATTCTCTCTGGCACCAAAACTTTAAAGAGTGTTGATAGGGGACAGAATGCGGTCAGATCATCACATAATTGGCATATATATTACTCTTACAGAATTTTCACGTGGGCGAGGATATTGGAAATTTAATCAAAGCCTACTTGATGATAAATTGTTTAGAACTAGGACAGAAGAATTTATAAGTAACTTTTTCAGACATAACATAGGTACAGCAGATCCCCTTACTGTATGGGGCACTTTTAAATGTGCCTTTAGAGGCAATGCAATTCAGTACTCATCTATAAAACAAAAGCAATTTAGATCAAAAGAGTCCATATTAACAAAGGAAATTGAAGGACTAACAGTACAGTTAGATAGCAATAAAAACGGTACTATAGAGGCACAGAATAAGATAGAGGAAAAACAAAAAGAAATGGAGGACCTTATTCAAGAAAGATCCTGTGTAATATATTATAAAAATAAAGCGAACTGGATGGAATATGGGGAAAAATGCACCAAATTATTTTTCAATCTTCAATATAGAAATGTTACCCCAAAAAATGTATTAAAACTTGTTACAAATGAGTCACGCATGATTGACCAAATTATATTTTAAAAGAGGAAGTAAAGTACTTTAAGAATATGTTTTCATTTCAGGCTCCTCCATCTCCACTAACTGAAACTAATTGTATGGATTTTTTTCCTAATAATAATGTAAAATTAATATCTGTACAGAAAGACTCATGTGAAGGCCAAATTACAGAGGAGGAACTGCTTGAGGCAATTGGGGCCTTTAAGGATGGGAAAACTCCAGGGATGGATGGCATACCAGTGGAAGTATACAAAACTTTTTTTGTGGGGGGGGGGGGGGGGGGGTAGCCCAGTGGCTAGAGCGTTGGACTAGCAACCGGAAGGTTGCCCGAGCTGACAAGGTACAAATCTGTCGTTCTGCCCCTGAACAGGCAGTTAACCCACTGTTCCTAGGCCGTCATTGAAAATAAGAATTTGTTCTGAACTGACTTGCCTAGTTAAATAAAGATAAAACATTTTAAAAAATACTCAAAGGACCATTATTGGCTTGTTTTAACCACTCCTATATAAATGGTAGATTATCAGACACGCAACAAGAAGGTCTGATATCATTATTACTGAAACAGGACCCAAGTGGTATATATAAAGACCCAGTCCGTTTAAAAAATTGGAGACCTCTTAACCTTCAGTTTTGTGATGCAAAAATCCTAGCAAAATGCTTGGTACATAGAATTAAAATAAGTATTGTCAGATATTATTCATCCTAATCAGACAGGTTTTTTACATGGACGATACATTGGAGATAATATAAGACAAGTACAGGAAACAATAGAACACTATGAAATATCGGGGACACCAGGCCTGGTTGTCATAGCTGATTTTGAAAAGGCTTTTGATAAAGTACGACTGGAGTTTATATATAAATGCCTAGAACATTTCACTTTTGGAGAAACTCTTATAAAATGGGTTAAGGTTATGTATAGTAACCCTAGGTGTAAAATTGTAAATAATGGCTACATGTCAGAAAGTTTTAAACTGTCAAGAGGAGTAAAACAAGGTTGTCCACTATCGGCATATCTATTTATTACTGCCATCGAAATGTTAGCTGCAAAGATTAGATCAAACAATAATATTAAGGGATTAGAAATCTGTGGCTTAAAAACTAAGGTGTCATTGTACGCTGATGATTCATGTTTTCTTTTAAAACCACAATTAGAGTCTCTCCACGGCCTCTTAGAGGATCTAGATACTTTTGCTATCCTCTCTGGATTAAAACCAAATTATGATAAATGTACCATATTACCCATTGGATCACTAAAAAATGTACATTTTACATTACCATGTAGTTTACCAAATTAAATGATCTGACTGAGATGTGGACATACTCTGTATACAAATCCCAAAAGAAAGAAATGATCTCACTCCAATACATTTTTATAGAAAGTTAGCAAAAATAGTTAAGATCTTGCTACCATTGAAAGGAAAATACCTGTCTATTTGTGGAAAAATCACCCTGATTAACTCTCCGAAATGGCTGATGTTGAGAGATAGATGGGAGGGGTTGAATGGAGCTGAAGGGTGGGACTAATAACAAGATAAACAATGTAAAGCATACGGGATCTGTAAAATGTATATAGGTTCGGAACATTTGTGAAATAGCATAGTTACAAAAATAAATCAAACTGGATGGACATCGGAAATAGAGGAAGGACTAAGAACAAACAAGAGAGAACTATTGTAAAGTAGACTGTGTCTGTAAAATGTGTATAAGATGTATAAATTGAAGGTAAAAGCAGAAGTGTTTATTAGTTTACTCCAATTGGGGGATCGGCGGTCGGGTTTGCGGGGAATAATAATAAAGGTATATTTTTAAAAAAAGTATGTATGTCTATATAGGTATGTGTATGTATATATGTGTATATGTATGCATGCGTGTATGGATATATAAATTTACCCCCAAAATATGGGGGATTGGAAATGATGCAGACAATTACATTGGAAGCAACATTCTTTCCACAATATTAAGCTTATCCACCCCTTAAAAAAATAAAAAAAAATAAAATCAAAATAAAATAGTGGGGTCTTATGATCAACTGTATCAAAAGCCTTAGAGAGATCAATAAAAAGTGAGACACAGTGCTGTTTTGAAATGTTGTTTTTTAGAAAAGGGGCATTCGGGACCAAAAGTTTTTCAGTTGTTAAGAAAAATGTCTAATTGCTGACACAAAAAAAATACGTTTGGAAAAAATTGGTATGTGTATGAAGGTCATGCTGAGGTGAATAAACTATAAAGGGGAAACAAATGGATACAGTTTACACTTTTTTTAGGTATTTAATTTAATTTATGTAACCTTTATTTAACTGGGAAGGGCTCATTGAGATTTAAAATCTCATTTTCAAGAGCGTCCTGGCCAAGATAGGCAGCACCAAGTCATTACAAGAATTACACACAAACAACATGAAAAACTGCAAGTAATCTAGTAAAAACCATAGAATTCACAAGCGTATAACAAAATCAAAAACAGTAAATTAAAAACATTGACAGGTCATGGAATCAGTCTCAAGATCATTCATCAATGATTTAAAAATACCAATCGGTACAAGTTCTTCCAGTTTAAAAGTATTTTGTAAGGCATTCCAAGACGATGGCACAAAAGTCCTTCTACCAAATTCAGTTCGGACATTTGGAACAGTTAGCAGGATAAAGTCCAGCGAACGAAGAGAGCACCCACCACATTTCTGAACAATAAAAATGCCCAAATAAAAAGGTAGTAAACCCAAAATGGCTTTGTAAATAAAAGTATACCAGTGACTGAGCCTACGAGTGACTAGAGAAGGCCAGCCAACCCTGGTATACAAAGTGCAGTGGTGCGTCAGGGTTTTGCAGTTTAAAATACATCTCAAAGTGCCATGGTAAAGAGTGTCAATTGATCTCAAACACTGAGTGAAGCATTCATATATAAAATATCCCCATAGTCTAGTAAAGGCATAAATGTAGCTGATACTAGCCTCCTTCTGGCTTCAAAAGAAAAACAAGCCTTATTCCAAAAAATAAAATCCCAATTTCAGCTTCAATTATTTTGTAAGTTGTGATACATGCAATTTAAAAGAGAGGCCGTCATCAATTAAAATTCCAAGATATTTATATGAGGTTACAATCTCAATCTCATTGCCCTGACAGGTAATAATAGGTGAAAAGTTCAGAGGTTTATTTCTTGCTTTAGAAAACACCATTAGTTTAGTTTTGTCAGTATTGAGGATAAGCTTCAATTGACACAAGGTATGTTGAACAGTATAAAAAGCAGTTTGCAAGTTCTTGAAAGCTTTTGTAAGAGACGAGGCACAACAGTAAATAACAGTATCATCAGCATAAAAATGAAGTTGCGCATTTTGGACATTTTTGTCTAAATTATTTATAGAAATAGTGAATAGGAGAGGACCAAGTACAGAGCCTTGGGGCACACCAGTACAGACAGACAATTTAACAGACATACGCCCATCAAATTGAGTGCACCGAGTTCTATCAGACAGATAGTTAGCAAACCATGCAACTGCATTCTGCGAAAGACCTACACTCGACAATCTCTGCCTTATGATCAACTGTATCAAAAGCCTTAGAGAGATCACTAAAAAGTGAGACACAGTGCTGTTTTGAAATGTTGTTTTTTAGAAAAGGGGCATTCGGGACCAAAAGTTTTTCAGTTCTTGTTTTTAATTAATAAAAAAATATATTAATTGGATTATAATATTGGAATGAAATATAACTAATAACATTAACATTGGAATATAACATATAATAACAATAACTCATAACTTAACTAATTAATTCAGTGTAACATTGATGTGGCAATTATCTTATGCTCTGCTATTGCATGATTCTAATTTGTACATAGGTCACAAATAAAGCTATCTCCAGTAAAATTGGAGCACAACTCATGAGCCCACCTCCTGCACTACTCACGCCTAATCCAGTCCCTCCCTGTGACTGAAAACAGGGGGAGGGATGCCAATTGAAAAGCTCTCTCTTAACAACTTAGCTAGCTATCTAGCTATATCACATAAAATGCTGTGTAAAATAGCTAAAAGGCTATAAAGTTGCATTAACAGTAAAGCTATCAGTGACTAGTGGAAGCATTTACAACTGCAATTTAGTTACGTTATCTTTTTTGATGTATTTTACTTCAGACGATCTGGTAGTAAGGTTGCTAGCTAGCACTCCTAGCAGCTTATGCTAAATAGCTAGTTGGCTAGCATTTACTGCTAGTGATGTTTCAAGCTACCAAGTTAGCATAAACTAGCGCTAACTGGGATGGTCATTGTCTAAAGGTAGAAACACATTCATAACCATTAACGTAACAACATATTACCACTTTACGCAAATGTTATAATATTATGTTATAATGGTAGCCTACCATCACCTGATATGGCCTGTTAGTGACTTTACCATGTGAAAGGTAAATAAATGAACAGGTAAATAGCCTAGGCTACAAAGAGATTCAGCACCAAAGACAGCAATCAGAATTCTGGCTGTGTGGTGCCAGGACAACAACCTCTCACTCAATGTGAGCAAGACAAAGGAGCTGATCGTGGACTACAGGATAAGGCGGGCCAAACAGGCCCCCATTAACATCGACAGGGCTGAAGTAGAGCGGGTCGACAGTTTCAAGTTCCTTGTTGTCCACATCAACAACAAACTATCATGGTCCAAACACACCAAGACAGTTGTGAAGAGGGCATGACAAAACCTTTCCTCCCCCAGGAGAGTGGAAAGATTTGGCATGGGTCCCCAGATCCTGAAAAAGTTCTACAGCTGCACCATCGAGAGCATCCTGACAGGTTGCATCACCTCCTGGTATAGCATCTGACTGTAAGGCGCTACAGAGGGTAGTGCATACGGCCCAGTACATCACTGGGGCCAAGTTTCCTGCCATCCAGGACCTATATAATAGGCTTTGTCAGAGGAAAGCTCATAAAATTGTCAGAGACTCCAGTCACCCAAGTCAGAGACTGTTTACTCTGCTACCGTACGGCAAGTGGTACCGGAGCGCCAAGTCTAGGACCAAAAGGCTCCTTAACAGCTTCTACCCCCAAGCCATAAGACTGCTGAACAATTAATCAAATGGCCACCAGACAATTTACATTGACACCCCCTAATTTGTTTTGTACACTGCTGCTACTCGCTGTTTATTATCTATGCATAGTCACTT